>NC_039248.1:1672468-1729968 GCF_003368295.1 Carassius auratus | reverse complement strand
AATGTAAAACATATATTTTTCATCCAAACTCTGAGCAACAGTCATTCCAGGGTCCAAATGTTCCTGGACTTGACCTGATGGACACTCTGGGAGTCAGAAAACTACTGTATGAGGAAAATCTCACGGGAAATGGGAAAAACATACAGATCCGTCTGTCATGGCTGTTATGTAAGAGGCGTTTCTGCAGATATTTGTCCAGCAGATTTCATCCAGCATCTGCCATAAAATGAATTCCATGAAATATAGGAGCAGTAGGTTCACAGCAATCCAGGTTCAGACCTGTGTCATATGTCAATCATACCACCCCCCGCCACCCTACTGTCCCATCTGTCAACTAGATTAAAAGGTTTGTCAATACAAACTTTAAGTTGGCTTGAGGAAGCCTGACCAGAAAGTTTGAAAAGTTTGAAAATGTGAAAAGTTTAAAAAGTTTAAAAAGATTTGAAAGTTTAAGAAGCTTACAAAAGACAGTGATTAACATATTGCTAGCATTACAAACAAATGACTACCATGTCATTAGCATGATTAGCAAAGTTGCTAGCATGTTGCTAGCATGATTAGCAAGTGACTAGCATGTACTTAGCATGATTAACAAGGTATTTAGCATGTCGCTAGCATAATTAGCAAGTGACTAGCCATGTTGCTAGAATGATTAGCAAGTTACTAGCATGCCTCTAGCATGTTTCTAGCATGATTAGCATGTGACCAACATGTTGCTAGCATGATTAGCATGTTTCTAGCATGATTAGCATGTGACTAACATGTCGTTAGCATAATTAGCGAGTGAATAGCCATGCCGCTTCCATGATTAGCAAGTTACTAGCATGTCGCTAAAATGTTGTTAGCATGACTAGCACGTTTCTAGCATGACTAGCATGCGACTAGCATGTTGCTAGCATTATTTTAACATGATTAGCATGTTGCTAGCATGTTTTTTAGCATGTTTTTTAGCATTATTAGCATGCGACTAGTATGTTGCTAGCATGTTTCTAGCATGATTAGCATGTTTGCTAGCATGTTTCTACCATGACTAGCATCTGACTAGCATGTTTACAGCATGATTTTAGCATGATAAGCATGTTGCTATCATGTTTCTAGCATTATTAGCATGCGACTAACATGTTTCTAGCATGAATAGCATGTTGCTATAATGTTTCTAGCATGCGACTAGCATGTTGATAGCATGATTTTACCATGATTAGCATGTTGCTAGCATGTTTCTAGCATGATTAGAATATTGGTAGCATGTCGCTAGCATGTTTCTAGCATGATTAGCATTTTGCTAGCATGTTTCTAGCATACTACCATGCGACTAGCATGTTGCTAACATGATTAGCATGTTGCTAGCATTACTAGCATGCGGCTAGTCATGCTAACAACATGCTAATCATGCGACTAGCATGTTGCTGGCATGATTAGCATGTTGCTAGCATTGATTTTAGCATGATTAGCATGTTTCTAGCATGACTAACATGCGACTAGCAAGTTGCTAGCATGATTTGCATGTTGCTAGCATGATTTTAGCCTGATTAGCATTTTGTTAGCATGTTTCTAGCATGACTAGCATGTGACCAGCATGTTGTTATCATGATTTTAGTATGATTAGCATGTTGCTACCATGTTTCTACCATGATTAGCATGCGACTAACATGTTGTTAACATGTTTCTAGCATGATTAGATGTTGCTAGCATGTTTCTAGCATGAATAGCATGCGACTACCATGTTGCTAGCATTATTTTAGCATGACTAGCATGCAACTAGCAAGTTGCTACCATGATTAGCATGTTGCTAACATGATTTTAACATGATTAACATGTTGTTAGCATGTTTCTAGCACGACTAGCATGCGACTAGCATGTTGCTAGCATGATTTTAGTATGATAAGCATGTTGCTAGCATGTTTCTAGCATGATTAGCATGCTGTTATCATGTTTCTAGCATGCGACTAGCATGTTGCTAGTATGATTTTAGCATGATTAGCATGTTAGGATAGATAGATAGATAGATAGATAGATAGATAGATAGATAGATAGATAGATAGATAGATAGACAAACAGAAGTACAGACAGACAGAGGGACAGAGATACAGACAGAGGGACAGGCAGACAGAAGTACAGGCAGACAGAGGGACAGAGAGACAGACAGAGGGACAGACAGAGGGACAGACAGAGGGACAGGCAGAGGGACAGACAGAGGGACAGACAGAGGGACAGGCAGAGGGACAGACAGAGGGACAGGCAGAGGGACAGACAGAGGGACAGGCAGAGGGACAGACAGAGGGACAGGCAGAGGGACAGACAGAGGGACAGACAGAGGGACAGGCAGAGGGACAGGCAGAGGGACAGACAGAGGGACAGGCAGAGGGACAGACAGAGGGACAGGCAGAGGGACAGACAGAGGGACAGGCAGAGGGACAGGCAGAGGGACAGACAGAGGGACAGGCAGAGGGACAGACAGAGGGACAGGCAGAGGGACAGGCAGAGGGACAGACAGAGGGACAGACAGAGGGACAGGCAGAGGGACAGACAGAGGGACAGACAGAGGGACAGGCAGACAGAAGTACAAACAGACAGAGGGACAGAGAGTCTAAATAAACTGATAGAATTGTTATTCTTGGGTGAACTATGTCTTTAAGAAATTAGTTTAAAGGGGTCATATGATGCTGATAAAAATAATATTATTTGGTGTAATGAAATGTGTTTATGTGGTTTAATTAAAAAAATAAATAAAAAAATAAAAAAACACATTATTTTCCACATACTGTACATTATTGTTTCTCCTCTATGCCCTGCCATCTCAAACATGTCAATTTTTACAAGGCTCATATGTCTGAAAAGCGAGGTGTGCTCTGATTGGCCAGCTATTCAGTGCATTGTGATTGGCCAAATACCTCAAGCATGTGACGGAAATGTTTAGACTCTTAACATATCGTGATGCGTTTCCGGCTGGAGCAACGAGACATAACATAAAACCCATTATAAATGTGATATAAACATGATTTCTAGTCGTGTCCTCTTTTGGAAGGCCAAACAAACACACAGTGTCTATACGAAATCGCAGCGGCGGCAATAACAATACTACAACGAGAATAAAAGGTACGCCTTCTTTCTTTGCAAAAATCTGCGAGGCGTTATGCAAATCTTCCCACATAGTGACAATGAGATGTGGGGCGTGTTACAAAGAGCTGTTTCAGGTGGTCTAGACGAGTCTTAACTTTATGCACCAAGAGCTTGAAACAGTCCAAAGAGAAATAAATATATAAATGGCATCATAAGAATCAGTCAGTCACATCATTCCTGAATTATGTTTTCGAACCAATAGGTTTAATGACTGATTCAGTGACTCATTTGTTTTTTCCTGAATGATTCAGTGTTTTTTGAGTGAATCAGTTGAATGAATGATCCAGTGACTCACAGTTATTTAGTTAGCTTCTGAATGAATCAGTGTCTTTGTATGAATCTGTTAAATGATTGACTCATAAAGAGAGTCACGTGTCGACACCTACTGGTGTAACTATTAGAAAGAGTTGATGTAGAATCTCCACTAAGACTGACAGTCTGTCTGGATCAAACACACACAAGCGGAGCAACATAAACTGCCCCATATGTATGTATATCAGGACTCGTGTTTGACCAATCCGATTCAACTGCTGTTCATAAATAACACACTCAGAATTTATTGCTACATGGGAATGGAATCTCAAGGACAGAAATGACAACAAATGAAAACTTACAGAGATACAACCTGTCCGGTCTTAACCTCTGTGTGTGTGTGCTGGCCTGTCTGCTGTGTAATTTCCATGTCTAGGTTTAGTTTGGTCCGTTGGGTTTGTTTAGTGGACATGTCTCCATGGAAAGTTCTTCAGAGAATTATGACAACGCTGTGATGTGTTCAGTACTGTCCGTCCACCTTATAATTTTCAGTGTTGTGTGGATGGATGTTATGTTTGCAGCTCATTCCAAGTTTCCCCAATGCAAGAGCTGCACAACAATTTCATCCAGAAGCAAATGAGGAGAATTTGTCTGTAACAGACAGACAGACGTCTAATGAAGGAGATCTGATGCTGTTGAGCTCCAGCGGCATTTAGATGGTAAGTCACAGCCTTCCGAGACGAGAGAGAGACAGACAGAGAGACAATAAGAGAGAGAGAAAGTTCATGTGGTGCAGTGGTCTGATGTGGCCTAAGCTCTGGTATCCGGCATCACAGCAGACACCACAAAAAAACCCATCAGACCACAGCAAGTGTGTGTGTGTGTGTGTTTTATATAAAAGCAGCCATATAGATAGTTTGGGTATTTCTGAGCCGTATGTCTGCAAACTTCCGATAATTACAGTGAGAGCTTGACTGTTTTTAGCTTGTAATGTTTTCAGCAGAATGAGCCTCAGTTCTCAAGAGTCTGTGAAACAAACCTGATTTCAATGATATCAATTCAATACAATGCAATCTTAAATCACTTTAGTGGCATGACAGGCATAACTGTGTATTGTCAAAGAATTTATTATATATCCACAAGATTTTTACTCTGTTTTGGGTGTGATGATCAATCATTGAAATCATTTGTTGTTAATTATAATATCAGTGTGCAATTTCTTATTCATCATCACTACACTAATATAATACAAATTCTATCTTAATGCGTCTTTTATTGACATTAAATTCTACCATCTACGTCGGATTGGGTTTGGGGTTGGGGTTGCATTTGTTTTTAACTGCATATAAAACACAGGTAATCTTTATTCCTGAACTTTGTGCTGTGCCATTCCCCTTGAACAATAATGTTTGATCATCCTGATGTTATATTTGAATGACATAAAATTCAGTATAATCATGTACAAACAGATTCTGTTCATCAGTATTTCCTGATGTTCACACTTTCATCGGCGTCATCAAATTAAAGATTTCAATGGGAAAATCATGTGGTGCAACATATTTGATCTTACACTGACCTTCATCATCATCATCATCATCATCATAACATGTTGAATGTAAAGTATCCAACCAAAACACTTGAAGAACAGATGGTTAAATTATGATGAGTTATTATTATTCTTCACCACTGTAAGCATGTGTTTAGGATTGTGGGTAAAAGTTTAAGAATCTGAATGAATAATCTGGATATTGCAGTCTGATCTCCTCTGTAACTGTGGAGGTTATGAGGTTAGATGACTTGAATGATGCAGAATGATAGTTAAAGGCAGTTCATCATTGAATTCAGTGATGTCATCTCTGTTCAGTTTAAATAGTGTCTGTGCATTTATTTGCAATCAAGTCAATGATATCGCTGTAGATGAAGTGACCCCAACTAAGCAAGCCAGAGGCGACAGCGGCAAGGAACCGAAACTCCATCGGTGACAGAATGGAGAAAAAAACCTTGGGAGAAACCAGGCTCAGTTGGGGGGCCAGTTCTCCTCTGACCAGACGAAACCAGTAGTTCAATTCCAGGCTGCAGCAAAGTCAGATTGTGCAGAAGAATCATCTGTTTCCTGTGGTCTTGTCCTGGTGGTCCTCTGAGACAAGGTCTTTACAGGGGATCTGTATCTGGGGCTCTAGTTGTCCTGGTCTCCGCTGTCTTTCAGGGATGTAGAGGTCCTTTCTAGGTGCTGATCCACCATCTGGTCTGGATACGTACTGGATCTGGGTGACTGCAGTGACCCTCTGATCTGGACACAGACTGGATCTGGTGGCTACGGTGACCTCGGAATAAGAGAGAAACAGACTAATATTAGCGTAGATGCCATTCTTCTAATGATGTAGCAAGTACATCGGGTGTTATGGGAAGTGTTTCCGGTTCCGGTTTACCTAATTAATGCACCCTAAAAAAAAACGGATTTGGATATTAAAAGCATATTAGTATGTTATGTGTATGCCAGGTTAAAGAGATGGGTCTTTAATCTAGATTTAAACTGCAAGAGTGTGTCTGCCTCCCGGACAATGTTAGGTAGGTTATTCCAGAGTTTAGGCGCCAAATAGGAAAAGGATCTGCCGCCCGCAGTTGATTTTGATATTCTAGGTATTATCAAATTACCTGAGTTTTGAGAACGTAGTGGACGTGGAGGATTATGATGTAACAAGAGCTAATTCAAATACTGAGGTGCTAAACCATTCAGGGCTTTGTAGGTAATAAGCAATATTTTAAATCCTATATGAAGACAAGCGCTCCGTGTAAACTTTTAAAAACTTTTTCATGATATTTTGTGTTATTCATGTTACTTCTTATATATACTTTTGTTCAGACAGACAAACACTACTGGAAATCTGATCTAATTTAAACTTCGGTTTGGAAACAACGTCGCCTCAGAAGTCCAGCTTCAGCGTCTACACGCTCCCATTGTTGCATCCTAAGGGCCGTTTCATAGTCAACGCATCTGTACCTATACGCGTCCCCGAGGCTACGCATCGTTACATTATGAGTCGGTGCGTAGCCAAATGTGTCGTCCAAGTTTTTGATACGCGACGCGCCAATTCACGCAATACTATGCGTTGTCGGTGGGGGCGACATTGCAAGTATTGTACATTAATTCAAGTATATTGTGTTTACAGAAGAAGAAGGTTTGAATACAATTGCGGGCGAAGAGGAAAAATTATGCGAACTTATACGTATTCATCCACATTTATACGATAGTTAATCATCAACAGAATACACTCCTCTTCAGTTGCCATTGTGATCTGAATATCACGCGACCCGACTCTACTAATATCACCCGACTCTACTACCCCCTGTTGCGTGAACGGTGTATTGCATACACGCATCACCCGTGAAGCTTGTGTTAACTGTTTAGACTATGAAAGGGAGCGCGTCGCTCACGTTGCTTGCTCGCGTTTCTCGCGTTGACTATGAAACGGCCCTAAGATACCGTCGGAGAAAAGGCCTCCAGAAAGAAGGAAAGGCAAAGTGTTGGAATTCTATGCAGATCACAGAAAATAAGTTTTAATCCACCTCTCCCTACCATCTTGTTAGCCAACATACAGTCTCTGGATAACAAACTTGACAAACCTAATGCAAGAATCACATACCAGCGGGACATTCGTAACTGCTGCGTTCTGGCGTTTCTGACGTGGGTACCCAATACAGCCATTACACCGCCTGGATTCTCAGTTTTTGACAGTTATGACAGATTGCTAAACTCTGGTAAGAGTAGAGGTGGAGGCGTGTGCTTTATGATTAACACTCACTGAGGCACTGATGCTACAGTTTTATCAACACACTGCTCCCCTACGATCGAACTACTCTCCATTAATGTGCATCACTTCTACCTCCCGTGGGAGTTTAATCATTAATTAATCATTCTCACAGTTATTCTAAAACAAATGGGAGTGAAGATGCCATCTCCACACTGCAGGACTGCTTTGAATCCACAGACTTGCAGATGTTTCAAGATGCAGCAGGAGACAACACAGATTCTGTGATATGCTACATTAACAAATGCACAGAGGATGTAGTCCCATCTATTAATGTTAAAACATTTCCAAACCAGAAACCATGGGTCAACGGTGAGGTGCGTGCCAGATTAAAGATCCAGTAAGATGAAAATAATAAGCTTTCTATCACTGTTTATAAGTTCTGTACATTAGGTTTAAATCCATCCATTGTCATTTTGTCAAAATATCCCAAAACAGTTCGCACGAAGCTGTTCAAAAGATTCAGTTTCCTTAAACCCCACCTTTCGGTAGCATACTGTGTTCTGATTGGTCAACTGACATAGTCAGGTTTGATTGGTTGTTCCGCACACACCTCCACGGTAAACTATGCGTTAGCATCTGTTTGGGGTGAATTATGTCTTATTCCTCTCATCGCGAAGCAAACAGTAAAATAAAAAACTTGAACAGTCTCGCTGCTTTTTCTTCTGTGTGGGTGTATTCAAGCCGCGCGCTTCAGTTTGAATCTGAATAGAGCGTTCAGCGCGGGGGCGTGGTCACATTAGAATGAAGGGAGACATGAAAAACGGACATTGCGTTGTTTTCATATGGATTACTTTATCACAGAATATCTGTTTTCGACAGCACTTGTTTAGTTTTAAAGTAGACATGTCAAGCTTTCTATAGATATCTCTCTCATGTCTCTTCGTTGAGTATTCACGGAGTTACACTTCATTTTAATGACGTGTTTGTAAATGAAGATCAGCGCAGACAGCACACATACTGATAAGACGCTCGGGAGAGAACAAACACATAACTTCATAATCATACTTCGCGTTGTGATTCGGAAATGCTCGTTGGTCTAAATAAAGTTGGGAATGAACCCTCTTTTATGGCCAAACGCTTTGAAAATCCCGCTGTACTCACCGAGATTAGAAAAGCAGTCATCAGTGAAATGTTGTGAACCGAACAAAAGGGATTTGTTGTACTGCTCTGGTATTGTGGTAAAAATGAATTTTAGCCATTGGACCCTCTGATCTTCATTCTTTGGCAGTGAAAATAAAACAAATTTGCCTTTACAATTAAAAACACCTTGTCTCCTCGACATGATGCTCTCACACCAACCAGAGCGTCTGTGTGTGGGGGGGGGCAGGTCAGAGGTCAGTTTCTCCCAAGACGGTAGGCGGAGATTATTATGCAAAGTGCTCCTAGTGACGTACATAGAGATGGGCAAAAGATTTTAAATCTATAACGACTCGTTTCAGCGATTCAGAGTCGACTCCTTACTTTAGAAGCCAATAACTTTATAAATCGTGTACTTTTTGGTTTAATTACTTTGCACATTGTTTACACAGATGGACAGCTACATCATACACTGTAATACAGGTAATTTTTGATTTCCCACCTGTGTGGCTCTTTAAAGTGACGTGACATTCAGCCAAGGATGGTGACCCATACTCAGAATTTGTACTTTGCATTTAACCCATCCAAAGTGCACACACACGGCAGTGAACACACACACACACACACACACACACTGTGAACACACACCCGGAGCAGTGGGCAGAGCACGAACTGCTGCTTTCAACTCTGGGGATCTAACAGCTTATAAGAAGTCGAGGTATGACTTTCAAAGAACCATAAAATCAGCCAAAAGAGACTTTAGGGACAGAGTGGAGTCAGAATATCATGGCTCTGGCCCCCAACACATGTGGAGCAGTTTGCGCTATATCCCAGATGGCATACACAGACGTGTCTTGAGGGCCTGCACTGTCCAGTTAGCAGATATCTTCACAAATATCTTCAACCTATCTTTGAGACTAACAGTGATCCCCACATGCTTCAGGCAAACCACCATCATCCCTGTTCTCATAAAAACAACTGTCTCCTGTCTGAATGACTACCGCCCTGTAGCACTGACATCAGTCATTGCAATCACCTACACTCTGCCCTGGAACACTTGAAGGGAAGAGACACCTATGTGTGGATACTGGTCGTTGATTACAGCTCTGCATTTAACACCATCATCCCTACCAAACTTATTGCCAAACTGAAAGATCTGGGTCTTAACAGTGGCTTATGTAACTGGGTCCTGGACTTCCTGACCGGCAGAACTAGCAGTTAGAACTAGCAGTCAGACATCCTCCTCACTCATACTCAGCACTGGTGCCCCACAGGGATGTGTACTCAGTCCTCTCTTGTACTCCCTGTTCACTTATGACTGCTCTGCTAAGCATAGCTCCAACATCAATCAAACTTTTTCTGATGATACAACTATCCTATGACTCATCACTAATCACAGAAGCCTCTGTTTGTGTCTCATAACCTTGCTCTGAGGACACATCACTAATTCACTGCGTCTCATCCACATTAGTTTATGAATGTCAATGCAGTCGCTCACACAAATAAAGACAAACTCAGTCTCTCTCAGTGTGCTTGCATTCAGAAACCGCTCATTACATTCTAGAATCCAGACATTTAGCCTCTTTATTCTCAATCATTGAGTTTATGGTCTCTCAGTGTGGTGCGTACATTCTATATATGTCACAGCCAGACTCAGTGTGTGTCAGATGTGAATCTGGATCTCATTGTGTTCAACTCGCTTTCCCAGTGGTTCTTTGTGTTCTTCCCTCTCTCTGTATAGCTATCTTTGTGAGGACATACATTGACAAAATGCAATATCTAGCTCCTTACCCTAAATCCACCCTTTACCCAGTTATAGCCTGACACCTAAAACCATGTCTGGACCCTCAAACAGGCCTTTAAAGTCTCTCAGAGAGTGAGGACCAGCCAAAATGTCATCACTTTACTAGAATATCCTCACTCTGATGATCTAAAACTCAAACTGGTCCTCACAGTTTTGAGTAATACTTGTTTACAGATTTTCTGTTCAAATTATTACTTGCTGCTAGGAAGGAATATTTAGTTTTCTTCCTATTTCTACTTTGTATTTTTGTTGTCATTTGCATTTTTGACAGCACTTACTGGTGATTATAATAATTGCTCTCCGCTAAGAAGGAGCCTTTGTACTTTGTATTGCTCCTTCCTGCATTTAAGTGCAAACTGTAGTTTCGATTTGAAGGAATTGCCCTGCTATAGGCCATTGGTTGTGCTAATTAGAAGGCAGCCACAGCTGTTTTCACTTTAGTGTCTTAGACTGTGTATTTATATGATGTCTGTGTGCTGATGTGGAAGCATCAGCGGAAGCATTCAGCCTCCTTGTTTGAAGACCAACGAGTGTAGAGACCTGTGAGTTTACCTGAGTGACTTCACCGAGCAACGAAATAGGCAACGCACCATATATTATCTTCCCTTTACTCAATTTCACCTCTATCATGTGTTTCCAAACCATTCCTATTGTCTTTGGAAAATGCTTTAATGTCCACACTCAGCATCTTGGGCTTGACTGAGACCTGGATTCGTGCAGAAGACTCAGCAACCCCAGTGTCTCTTTCTCTGACACCCCCCGTCAGGTTGACTGGGGTGGGGGCACTGGTCTTCTCATTTCTAACAACTGGAAATACTCAACCCACTCTCCCCTATGCAATTATAACTCATTTGAATCTTATACGATCACTGTAACAGCTCCTATAAAACTCCAGGTTGTGGTAATTTACCGGTAATTTACGGAGCTCATCTCAATCCTTATAATTCCAGGAGGACGACATTCCACTTTTAGTCTTTGGCAACTGCAACGTTCATCTGGACAAGCCTTATGCTACAGACTTCCATTCACTCCTTGCTTAATTTTATCTGAAATGACATACCACTACAAGCACCACAAATCAGGCAACTAACTTGACTTAATTTACACACATAATTGTATTGCAGACAGCATTACGGTAAAACCCCTACATATCTCTGACAATTTTTTCATTACATTTAAACTACATTTTGTTACCTGTGTGCCCTCACCCCCTATACCAGTTACTTTTAGACGAAGCCTTCGTTCCCTTTCCCCCTCCCATCTGTCCTCCGTAGTATCCTGCAAAATCTTTATACTTCCAAAACCAGATCAACAGTGCTCCAGACACATGTAATCTCTTCAAAACATTTAATTCTCTCCTCTGTCCCCCTCGACCAACTGCCACCACTTCTGTAACAGCTGATGATTTTGCCACATTCTTCACAGACATAACCAGAACGATAAGTAGTCAGTTCTCAGCCCCATGCACACAGGACTTCAAACCAGCTACATCCATTGCTAAAACTCCCATCTTCTCCTTTTGTCCCCTCACTGAGGCAGAAGTTTCAAAACTTCTCTCCAGCCCTCCTATAACATGCCCTCTAGACCCAGTCCCCTCACACCTCTCCTACACATCATCAACACATCTCTCCTCACAGGCTCCCTCCCCACTGCTTTCAAGCAGGCACAGGTAACTCACTGCTCAAGAAACTTACATTAAACACTTCTCTTATAGATAGTTACAGACATGTCTCTCTCCTTCCTTTCATAGCAAAAACCATCAAAAAAGTTGTTTTCAACCAGATATCATTGTTTTTTTTTCACAAAACAACAAACTGGATGCCAACCAGTCAGGTTTCAGGAGTGGCCAATCAACTGAGACTGCACTAATGTCAGTCATGGAAACCCTATGGATTGCAAAAGCTGATTACAAATCATCAGTTCTTATTCTGCCGGATCTATCTGCTGTTTTTGACACTGTCAATCATCAGATCCTCCTGTCTGCCCTCTCATCCCAGGGATTCCACTTTGCTGGTTTGAATCCTATCTCACTGATAGGTCTTTCAGGGTGGCTCGGGGAGGCGAGGTATCCAAAACACATCAAATGGTCACTGGGGTTCCTCAGGGATCAGTTCTTGGACCCCTTCTTTTCTCCATACACACAACATCACTGGGTCCTATCATACAGGCACATGGCTTCTCCTACCATTGTTATACTGATGACACACAGCTTTATCTTTTATTTCAACCAGATGATCCAACAGTAGCTGCACAGATCTCAGGCTACATGGAGGACATCTCGGCACGCATAAAAGAACATCACCTACAGCTCTGACTGAGCTCCTTGTCTTCCCTGCCACTCCAACTCTACAGCATGATTTCACCACCCAGCTATGATCTTCTACATTTACTACATCAACTTTGGTCAGAAATCTTGGTGTAATCTTTGATGACCAGCTGACTTTCAAAGACCACATTGCAAACCTGCAAGCTTGAGCAGTCTTTGCATTGCACAACATCAGAAAGATCAGGCCCTTTCTAATGGAGCATGGTGCACAACTTCTTGTCCAGGCCCTTGTCATTTCTAGGCTGGACTACTGCAATGCTCCTCTGGACCAAGTGCTGAATCCCTGACAAATTTCAAGCGACAGCTGAAAACACATCTCTTTCGAAACTACTTGGCTTCATAGTAAAAAACAAAACAAAAAACAACCAAAAAAACAAACAAACACTTTCTCTTTATTATTCCTTCTTTTTCTAGCTTGTAATTATTTAAACAATGTCTAAAACGTGGTATTACAAGCACTTCCTGTGTCTGTTGGCCTCTTTAAGAAGAATCGCTTTATGCATCCCCCAATTGTAAATCGCATTGGATAAAAGCATCTGCAAAATTATTAAATGTAAATGCAATGTTTAACAGCAGCCATAAACTCTTTATATCTGCGAGCAGCTTCAGTCTGAGGGAAAGACATCACACATGAACACTGTTCATACATGAGCATCATTCCACTGGAGGATCATTCTGAGAACTGTGCCCACGTCTGTTTATGGAGCGCTGAAGGTGCCAATCCCACAATCCCAGAGACGCCCCAAACTTCCTGCTCGGTTCCTCCTCCGCTTCTAGAGTTGGGCCAGAGGACAAGGCATTCTGGGACACTTCCTGACACCAGCGGAGACTCAGCGGGGAATTTCAGCTACTCACTTTGTCCAGACATATTTTTTTACAGAAACCGATCACACACACACACACACACACACACACACACACACACACACACACACACACACACACACACACACACACACACACACACTGGTCTTCCTATCATGGGTTCACTCCATAGGTTCAATGGTTTTGTACTGTACAGATGGAACTACACACAGAACTACAGGCATTTTTAGATTCTCAAAATACTTCATTCTTGTGTGATTTATAAGTTGTTTTCCTCATGGAGACCAAAAGTATGTTCCTACAAGGTCAAGATTTACTGGTATTATTGTACTTGTGGTCGGGTACATTTGGTCCCCATAATGTTGTGAATACCAGTGCACACACACACACACACATGCACAAACACAAACAGGCGCACATACGCATACACAAACACACACTCATGCACATACGTACACACACACACACACGCACACACATGCACAAACACACACATGCACAAACACAAACTCTTGCAGACACACACACACACACACCTGCACAAACATACACTCATGCGCACACATACGCATACACAAACACACACTCATGCACATACGTACACACACACACACACACGCACAAACACAAACTCTTGCAGACACACACACACACACACACACACACTGTTATATCAAAGAAGCTGATTACAGTCACTTGAGTGGATGAAGGATGGATCTGTTCTCTGCAGATCAACACAATACTTCGTCCTGACAGTGATAACGTCTCATGAGATCACACACTGCAAAAAAGGATTTTCTTACTTAGTATTTTTGTCCTGTTTTCTAGTGTAAATATAAGAATTATTGAATCAACACGAATTTACAAGTAAAATGACTTAAGATATTATCCTGTTTTCTGATAAATTGTCAAAATTATGTTGGGTTTTGCTGAAAAAAAAAAAAAACTTGTTTAGCCTTTGAATTAAGATGATTTTTCTTAAAGCATTGGCAGATATTTTTGCTTGTTTTACAAAATGTTAATATTTTTTTCAGAAAACAGAAAACTCATATTTCTCGTTCAGTACATGCATCTTGAGTCAAGAATGTTTATCGTCGTAAGAAATAATTTTGCAGTGCAGTAAATGTGACAGACAGGAGATCTAATATAGAGTCAGGCACATTTATATAAATCACCCAAAAATCCATAGTATTTCTGCAAGACTGGAGAATAATTCTGGCATTTAATGATGTTTAGAGTCAGACACAGCCATCAGAGAACACACAGAGAAACATCACACACCTCTGACACGGACAGAGAAGCCCAGGACTGTGTGTGAACCGGACAAACGCTGGAGATCACGTGTCACTCAACACACACACGTTGCTTTTGGTCCTGAATGAAACTCATTTTGAACATGAAGCTCGTTGCAGAAACACACTGTTGTAAACCTCATCAGTGAGAATCAGGAAAGCAGAAGATCTCTGCTTCATTAGTCATATTAAGAAACTTTCACTTTCATCTTTAACTTTCTACAGCTGCTTCATCACTTCTGTCATCTATGATTCATTAGCATGATGAAGAATTATATCCTATCCTCACATAACTTCTGCCGTCACCTCAGTAAGGTTGTGTTAACACACAGTTAAACCGGTTCACGTCAGTCTTAAAATAGAGCTAATGCTCAGCTCAGAGATCATAGAGTTATACAACATTTAACCCAGAGGAAAGGTCAGAGGTCACAACACCATCTTCATCTTTGGTTTCTGAATGTGTTTATGATCATGGCAGTGATGTCCATTTCTATATTCGTCACAAAGATCAGAGCTCAGAAGAAAAATCTGCCTTCAGATGGTATCAGAATGATCATCAAACTATCGCTTGTTTTATGTTTTCCTTACAACTAGTCATTGCTTTACAGTTATGTATATTAATAGCCCTTTGATGCATTTTGTATTTACAGTACACAGCAAAAAGTGTTTATTTCAATGAATGAGATGCAACATTTATTCAAAATGGTCCAAATTTTGGCTTTAATAAGGTTTCACCATGAAATGGGCAAGAATGACCTGAGAACAGAGCGTTTGAACACGGCTAGATCAACTTATTATTCTGACCTCAGAAGTGCATGAATGTAAATTCCTGATTGTGTGTGAAAGACAAAGTCATTTAGCAGATATAGATGTGTTTGAATATGTGTCTCTGCTAAAACAAGACTGCACCAAATAAACACATAAACACACACACACACACACACACACACACACAAGAACATTCCAGGATATGTTAATGAGCCTAGATGACTGTCAGCCAATCAGGTTTGTGGATTAGAGTGGATTATTCCTTCATTAGTCCGGTTCAGCTATAAGCGTGTGTGTGTGTGTGTGTGTGTGTGTGTGTGTGTGTGTGGGATCAGGGCGATCAGGTGTGTGTTTCTCAGGACATCAGCTGTGGGTGATTTAAGGTGCTCAAAGCTAAAAACAGATGTGAAGAGTGAATCATGTTCACACTGAGCATACAGCGGTCAGAAAAGAGACTGAAAACACTGACCTGAGATCACAAGCATCTGTGTAAACCCAGCTAAAGTCTGTTCTGGTCATTTACTGTTTTCTACATAAAATCATAGGCTTCATAAGATAAAAAACATTCTGTGAAAATATAACCTTGATATCTTTAATACTGACTGAGACCATGTCAAAGATTGAAATCATAAAACGAATGGTTGAAATCAAACTTTGATGTTTGTGATCTCATAATCAGATTTTGAGACTTCAGTAATGAAAACATAATTCTGGTGTATTTTTAGATATAAAATACATTCATTTAGTTATTTGGTAAAGAATTTAGGTTCGACTTTATTTTAATGTGTCTTTGTTACTGTGGCGTTATGATAAATTTAAGAACCGAGTAATATTAATGAACTTCAAGCAATATATTGTTAGGGTTACTTGCATGCTTAATTTATTGTTATTGTTAATTATTGTTAATTACAAGAGTAAGTTTATGTAATGAGGACACCACATAATAAAGTGTTACCTGAATTTAGTAAAAAATATAAAAAGATCATGCTGAGAATATGAAAGCATATATTAACTTAAAGGAAGGCTGTATACACAGGTCAGCAACGTGTGTGTGTTCATGTGTAACGTGTTCATAAACATGACTGTTACCACACGCATGTCCTCACTGACACACAAAGCCTGAGCTTAAAATACTCCAGGGTTCATCTCCAGATCCCTCGATCAGTTTCTGAAGGAGATTAGAGGAGCGCTATAAAAGCGTCCGTCCGGAGACACACTGGACACGAGCTGACCAGAGACACAGAAGAAGAAACTCCAGCACACGGTAAGAGATTCACCACACCTGAGACACAAACACATACACACGCAGAAAACACTCTTTATAGTCACAGTCAGGCAACATAGGCCTTCTCCTGTATTCTCATGAGTTAATACACAACACATGATCTACTGAGGGAAGGAAACCACGAAACAGACAGACGCTCAGTGGACTGATCAAATGACATTCATTTAAACATGAGATAAACACTCTCTCTACAGGCTCAAACCGAGAGTCAGACTGACTTACTGTTACTTCTTCAGATACAGAAGATATTGGAGCTAAACTCTGCACCGCACTGACCCTCCAGGGCAAGATCTGAATAACCCTGTTCATCACATTTAGGCAAAACAGACTAAAAACAGCAGCTCGGACACATTTTTCTGACAGACTGCAGAATGCCACATGTAATCTCGATGAGATTATGTAAAGAGCTTATTATTCACACGAGGCGAATAGATGTCGGTAAACAAACACTCACGTTGTGCAATCAACAGGTTAGGATTAACAAAATCCCAAAATGAGAAGATTAACAGCTTGAAGACATGAGTAACGATCGAGAACGAGATCAGATCAGGAACGATTAACACAGATTCAATACGTTTATGTTTTAGTAAGAGTCAGACATGGACGCCCCTGCACCCGCTGAGAAGAGAGGACCCCCAAAGTTCAAGCAGAGGACCGCTCGCACCTTCAAGAGCAAGGCTCCCAAACCCGGACAGAAAGGCTTCGGAGACGACATCCCTGGAATGGAGGGTCTGGGCACAGGTACATGACATTCCGGCAGGTTCTGGTCAGTTCAGTACATTACATGACCCTGACAAGCTTCTGTCTCTGGTCTTTCACAGACATCACCGTGGTCTGCCCCTGGGAAGCGTTCGGAGACATGGAGCTCAGCGATCTGGCAAAGTTTGGGATCGTGTAGCACCTCATCCATCCTCCTGTTCTCTTCCCGAGATCATCCATCAGCCAGCATCTCTTCTCCAGACTGGACCAGAAGCAGACGCTCTCACCCAACACACACAGAAGATGGGACGCGATCAGCAGATGAGGGATAAAGCCTCGCTCTCAGAGCCACAACAGCATTCAGTCTCTAATATTGCAGCAAAATACAGAACTATGTACAAATCAACTTTATTTTTTAACTGTAAATATGATTATGTTTGTGTCTGAATCAATTCATCACAGTTGAGTAAAAACCATTGATTTGGCAGTAGAACTCAAAAATAAAGTTTTATTTTTACCATAAATCTGTGTGATGAGAATTTTCTCTTTTAAAGCGAGTTGATAATAAAATTACTTCATCTAAAGTTTTGACTTCATACACTACACTAAGGGGTTTTCAGAAATATCCACCGACTCTAAATCACACAAACAAAACAGTCTAGCATTATCAAGTTTAACTACTACACTGCCAGAACATTAACCATTTACTGTAGAAAAAGTGGAGCAGCCTCATCTTAAAAAAGATCTACATTTAAGAAAACTTATGTTCAGCAGATATGAGTTTCCTCAACTTTTTGTTGCATAAATTGAAAACAAAATTACAATTATTTTACATCCATATACAATATTAATGCACAGTCGATTGAAATCAGAGACCCTTCGAGTGAGTGTTTTTAAAAAACAGTTTATATGGACATTCAGATACAAATTACATCACAAATGGAATCAGAATATGTAGAGAGAGAAAGAGTTGAACTCAAAAACACGGTTACACTGGAAAACAAAGGAGAGTATGTGGAACAGGTATCATATTCATAAGGTGCAAGAATGGAGAATAAAAGAGACGCCATCTTTAACCCTTTACTGTAGGAATGGAGGGGATTTTAACCTTCTCACTCCCTCATCAGAAGACGAGCGTCATGCCAGAAATCAGTCTAATCATAGCAAAGAGCTCCCATTGATCCAGAACGGCACGGAGAAGATCACCTGCTGCAGGAGAAACAGAAAGAGAGAAACCAGCCAATCTTCTCCAAAAGCATCTTTAAAAGCCAGAAGGTCAGAATTTAGGAGCTGAGATCACTTCAATCTCTTATAATACTGTGGAAAGTGTATGCATAGACTGCAAGTACCATTTAAACAAAAAACTAATAAGATAAAGCTGTCTGGTTTAGTGTTCAGACTGTGGTCAGTTTGTCTTTAGGACAGTATCTTAGTGTCAATGAAACACGGCCCTCATCCTCACATTATTCTGAAACTCTAAAATGGTCAAATGTTTCAGTCCTGGGTCCAGATACACTTACACCTAGAATCGACATGATGTCTTGCAAAAAAAAACCTAAACAAAAACCCCTTGAAATGCAGGTGTGTTTTCTTTCACAGATACGGAGAGCGGTCTTGGATCGCAGGAGGAGGACGCTGCCATCCATGTCCAGCTGTTTTGAAATAATTAACAAACCACTTCAAACAATATCAAAAACCTATTCATGTAAATCAAAATAAAAATAAACCAAAGAATAGAATTACAAATACGTTTACACACAAATCAAGAACATGCTTGACTTTTCTTTGGAATCAAAAAGCAAAATACCAATATACTGAAGAAAAGAGGACACACTCCGCAGGAAAGACAAAAATACTGTGTGCTGCTGCTTTAAAAAAAATCAACAAACCTCTTTTGATCCACTTTTCTGAAATTTGGACCGAAAGTTGCATATTTTATAAAACTATGCTAATAAAAGAGCTTGTCGAAATTCCAAAAGAAGGGCTCTTCAATCCCAAAATCTGAAGGAAAAAAAAGTTGTAAATATTTTGTAGCATAATTTAGATACTTGCTTTAGTCATTATGCCTTTGTTTATCAGTGTGGGTTCAGATGATGTCCAACACACAACCATGAGAAACTAATGACGATAATAATCAATAATAACAATAATAATAACAACAATGTTTGGTAAAATTTTGTGTCTATTCTAGTTTACTTGCATATAATGACTATTTAATTTTAAAGGTACGCTTCTTGAAATTGGTCTGAACAGAGGTACAGTTTAAAGAACACAAAGCTTTCAGCAAGACGGATGATTATGACACGTCGTCCCGTTGTGTGCGTCACGCTTCAGTGATCGTTACAGCTGCTGGAGTTTCTTTCATCCATGATCTTTCCAGAGAGAGGAAGACCACGGTGGAAGTCTCTCATCACGTGGCTGTATTTGGGATCATAGCATCGTCCTCTCTTACAGAGCTGATGGGATCCACCAATTTCAAGATGATCCTTAAAACGGAGATAAGAGCGGTCCGGACGAATGTCTATATTTCTTAAAGAATATTGATGATTATTGTAGTGTGAGACAGTGAAGGGTGACGTAAATGTGTTCACTGCAGTCCTGACGCTCGGTGCACATGTAGTTCAATGGCCACTAGAGGCAGTCTAGAGCCGTTACTGCATGCATATGTGCAGAGAGACGAGCCAGAGGAAGAAATGATTCGCTTCTCAGTCAGAGATCTGTTTTCATTTAGTGTTCGACGTCGTCAGGTTTCCTTTAAAAAAAAACAAAAAAAAAAAACACGTTCTTCGATGTACTGATTTATGGTTGCATTCCTTATTCAAAGTTCGTTCGTAACAGACGCGCTTCGCTTTTCTTTTGTCCAAGAGTGTGATTGGATTTTTCCCTCCGAGGTCAGCAGCTGTTGAAGGTTCAGAGAGACGGTGAATCTGGAAGTGTATTAATATGGTGAGAAGCGGCTGTATCCTCCTCTGTAGAGAGTGGCCTGCGAGAGAGAGGTTTGGTTAGAAAGCGTCTGAGGATCTGAGAGCGTGACGCACAGACGGAGATGAAGCTTACCATCGCACTGACTCCATACGCTGCCGCTGCCGCCGCCGCTGGAGAAGCCGCTAGCGCAGCCGCGTACGGATCTGCTGCGTACATGCGACCGTAGCTGAGAAACACAGAAAACAAACACTACTGCTCAGAACCAGAAATGCTGCAAAATCATTTTCAGAGAAAGTTACTAAAGGAAGGATGATGTCTTGCTAAATAATGTTGTGACATCACTACGTCATGACATCATTAATTATTCAAAACGCAAAATTGTGTCACTGCACCAAAAATATATTTTATATATATTCATTTAGACTTGGTTGTAAAATAAATGCACAATATAATATTAAAATTAGTATTGTCAAGCAATTAATCATAATGTATATATAAATACACACACAGCATATATTTTTGACAATGTATTTACTTATGTTCATATAAATTTTATGTATAAATATTTCGTTTTATTTTAATCATTTAGTTCCTTACAGCGATTGCACTCGTGTCTCACACAAGAGCCACGTTTAGAAAGACAAGTAAAATTAATGCTAGTTCAACTTATCTTGAGACTTTATGGCGGGTCTTTGCATCTCATGTTTTTAAATGAAAAAGCTGTTATCTAATCATGATTATCATCAACGTGGAATTGCGCAGCTCGTCAGTTAACAACGGCTCTGTGTGAAATCACGCACCTGATGGAATTTACCACTGATTAGAGAACCGACTTTACTGACGACAACTAGAGTTGTTCTGATTCCGATACTAGTATCGGAAATATCACCGATACCACAACAAATTCTGCCATCGGCATGTACATGAACCCATATACCGATCTGATACCATTTTCTTAAACCAGACCTAGTTACGAACGCTAGCTTTGCCTAACTGCTGCACGGTTTTTCTTCGAGCAACCCCTGTTTATAGCAGCGAAGAAGAAATGTAAACGCGTTAGCAGCACTGATCTATATATGACTGGTTCGCTCTTCGCGTTCTAAACTGCCAACAGACAGTGAAGCCACTTCTATATTATAGATCAGTGGTTAGCAGTGTGTCCACGGTTTAGCAGTATTTCAGACTGGACCAACCAGACAGTAAAACGGCAACTAGGGATGCCACAAGTACTGGCACTTCACTACCAAGTCGGTGCTGAAAATTAAAAAATGTGATGATACCAGCGTCACTGTAGTACCGGTAGTAAGTTTGAGTATATTCGGTACCCGCAGCTGAGTTCAGTCGCTTCCGTGTTAGTCTAAGCGCTGCGCAGGGCTCCACACTGTAGTCAAATATATTGTCTGTGAATATTAAACTGCAAAATACTATTTAAATATTACTCCTGCAATTTCTACATCTCTGTGGGTGACGGTCGCAGATGCGCGGGAGCTCGCTGTTTTGTAGTCTCTGCCGTGTGTCACTATATGAGGACACGAACGCATGAACCGTCACTTCATGAGAATTTACCGTTTCATTTGAGACAACTGTCATATCATAAAGACAGACACTCAAAAGATCTTCATGGCAGCCCATTATGCCCAAATAAATGTTTGGTTTAACATGAGTAAATTGACAATATATTAAGCTACTGTTGTAGCCTACAGTAGATTTTGCTATGTCTCTATGTAGTAATAATAATACGTCTTTTAATAATAATAATTATGCCTATACCTTTGCTTGTTTTTTACTTGTTTTGTTGTAAAGAGATTATCTGATTAATATATCATTTTTTATATTTCTAGACTTATTTTTTGCAGTTTTTTATACAGTTATATTGTAAAACTAAAATACCTTTTTTTAGTTTGCTGCATTTGAAGTTCTTTTTGGCTTAAGAAAATAAATAATATTACTGTCAAATTCATGTCAGATAATACAAATACTGTAATAAATACAGTAGTTCACCATGTATTTGTTAATCTTTTATTAAGGGATAAGTCTGAAGCACAACATTAAAATAATTCTAGCAATTTACACAGGGCTAGTAGTATATACAGCTGTATATACAGATACACACCCAGGTATCAGATCAGTACTTTGTATCGGCTGATACCCGAGCCCAGGTATCAGAATCGGGAAGAGAAAAAGGGTATCGGAACATCTCTAACGAGAAGCACATCAATTATCGGCCGATATTTATCGTGCACCCCTAGCAATTTCATTAGGCTCCTATATTTATGTTTGGTTATTTCACTTTACTTGCACAGAAAAGGACATATACACTGACCATCAGAGGTGGGTAGAGTACCCAAAAACTGTACTCAAGTAAAAGTAAAAGTACTAGTCTTGAATAGTTACTTGAGTAAGAGTAAAAGAGTATCGGATAAAAAATCTACTCAAGTAGTTAGTTAATAGTTACTTTGGGTCATATATACTAAGCCTATTTTTATTTAGATATATAGATAAAATGTATGTAATGTATGTGTGTGTATAAATGCATATATTTCATCAGCCTTTACTCCAATTTATATAATTTATTATAAAACCCTGTCTGTTTACTTAAGTAACAGATATAGGTGTCATGCCATAACATATTTTTAATACGACTGACTTTATATTAAATGTGAATTTAACATTGAAAGTTAATGTGATCTAAATATTGCTACTAATCTTAAATTTTTCAGAAAGAGAGCAAATAACATTGACATTATTAAACTAGATTTCTACTAGATTTCAATCACTCTCAGAAACTCCCATTAAAATCCATGAAACTGTTAACACTGTGAAATCAATATCTTTAATTATAGATTCGTACACACATCTGCACTTTGTTGTTTCTGATGAGAGAATTCGCCAGAAAGAGGTATTCAGTCAGTGAGCGAGTGAAGGAAGCACCGGCGATGACTCATCTGAACACCTTTGATTTGATTGGCCAATGCTTTAATAAGCTCAACAGAATCGTGTGTGATTGGTTAATGCGCAGCGCTGTAAAAACGCGTCTGTCTCTGGCTCAGCGCCAGCAAGCGATCACAGATCTGAATTTAGCAGCTGATGATATGACTCGCTGAACGTTCTCGCACCGGTGTGATTGTATTAAAATTAATAAAATTTTAGTCTGCTATTTTTTGTCTTTTGGAAGCTGCATTCAACTTGACTCCCCTCTGTTATAAGCCACACACGTACAACAAACTAATGTCACAGTGGTATCGTGTACTGTAATCGATTGTAGCCCAAGTTATTACCTGTTAAACAGTAGACAGCACACGCGTTCATCTAATAAGGATCTCCATCGCAAGCAAATAATAGCCTTTGCAGATTTGCTTTCAATTCAGTGCAGTTCCATAGCCACGTTTTCAGCGCTGCTGATGTTAACCGTAACAACTCTGAGTGAACCGCTTCAGACGCTCAGCGCGTGCGGCAGGGAACTGAACGACTCAATCAAACTGATTCATGAACCAGTTCACTCGTTTGCCAACTGGTTTGATCAAGCCTTTGAACAGAATTGACTCAAAAGAATGAATCATTCGCGAATGGGCATCGCTCATCGCCCAGAGAAAAGTAGACGGCGCGTTTGGAATAAACTGAAGCATTTATAACATTTATTGTAGGGGTGGTGAAAAAAATCGATTATTGATTAATCGCGAGTATGTTATGGACGAGTATGAATCGATTATTACATTTTCAAAAATCGATTTTTTATTATTTTTTTTTTTTATTTTATTTTGTAAAAAAAATTATACCGGGAGTTGAACGTCACGAACGCGCTCAGTTCCAGTTAGCAAGCAGCCAGAACAGGTGTGTAAAATGGAAAAACCAGGAGCGAGCAACCAGCCGAACCACCCAGCTCCATCTGGGCTCAAAGCAAGCGTGTGGATTTATTTTGGTTTTCATGGCAGGAGCTCTAACCCTCTTGGCGCCATGGTCGAGTTTACTCGACAAGATGCGGCACTGAATAAAACGGCCGATTTTGTCAAATAGGGTGTCAAATTTCACGCGACCTCCCCTGCACCAGATAGCAGACATGTAATACTTAATCTCTGACTCAAAAAAACGTAATGCTCCTTAACAAAATCTTCGAGAGCGCATTGAATCAGTGCGAAAAAAAAGCGGAGCTAGTGTGAGAGTGAGCCATTTTAACTGACCAATGTTGTCAACGTCAGCGAGTATTGGCATTAGATTATTATTATTATTATCATTATTATCATATTATTATTATCTAATGGCATCAATAAAGCTTCAATAAACCCTCAATGAAGTGTTGGGACTTCTATTCGCGGACACTGATTCTGAAGGGGAATATCTGTATCCAGAAGATGACGGTGATATTGAAAGTGAAAGTAGCTACACCAAGCACAAACGGTGAATCCTTTGCCCAATGTAAATGGTCCTTTGCCAAATGTCAGAGGTGTGAACAATGTTTGCAGGGGTCGGAGTGTTCATTGCGAAATTAGCAGGCGTGTTAGTGTTGCGGGGACGAAGCGGGAGATTTTTTCCGCGCTAGACATGTATATTTGTCTTCTGACCGCACCTCTCCGCAATCGCGGCGACAGTATTGTAGTGAAGACTTTGTCTAATGCCAGTGGGTATGTTAAACGAGGTCGAAGTATTCATAGGACAGTTAGGAGGCAAGGTGGGGAGTCGCAATGACCCTGACAGTAGTTCGAGCTGTGCACACTCGGCGCGTGCGCGAGGCAGATCTGGCCGCGCTGCTCATAGCAGAAGCAGAGGCGATGTGACACGGGGCATAGATTTTGAACTAAAAAGGTCTTGTCTACTTGTGTTTGTGTGTCATATGAATAATATATATGTGCCCCATACATGGAATCAGAGTGCCTGCTGCATGTAGTAAACTGAAAATCCCAACCGCTACATGCATTCGGTTTGTTTCTACCATTTATTAGTAATGATTTACACAGTTTGTTTACTACTTACTGTTGTGAAATGGAAAATCGATAATCGTTAATCGAGAATCGTTAATAATCGAAAATCGACTGTAATCGAATCGGGACTTCAATAATCGTAATCGAATCGAATCGGGAAATCAGACAGATTAACCACCCCTAATTTATTGCATTAAGATAAAGTAACGAGAGGAGCGTCGCCCACAGTAACGACGTAAAAGTACAAATTTTTCCCCAAAAAATTACTCAAGTAAATGTAACTCGTTACTACCCACCTCTGCTGACCATGAAGTGAAATGACTGAACCCACACAAGAGTAATTAGTAATATATTGCTCGAAGAGAATTCTTGTGGCCTCAGGTAACTGTAACCGTAACTGAAATTACTCTAATATTTAAAATTTTAAGTTCAAGAATAATTTGAATATTGATATTTAAGTGCAAATTTCTAATTTAGTTTGAGTCATTTTGACTGCCCCCAGTGTTCAAGATGTGGTTATGACTGAAAAGCCTCCTCCATGTGAGAGCGAGGTTGAACAGGGTTGACTGTGCATTGAATGTTTGTCGCTCACCTGTCGCTGTAAGCCGCTGCCGCCGCTGCTGTTGGACTCGCTACCGCCGTCGGCTGAGTGTAACGATACGCAGTGTAGCCGCTCTACAGAGACAACACACAGATGTGCTTAAAATAAGCCCCAGTGCAATCAGGCAGGTGAAGTGGTGAGTTAGCAGGGAACAAAGGACATGAAAACGTTCAAGAAAAGCAAACCTAAAGTCCACTAACAAGCAATCTGCCACTGATGTTCAGTCAAACATAAACTGCATTCGGACAGCCGTATGTAAGTCTGTGAATCTTCCTCAGTGGCAAACAATGCGGGAGTGGTTTCTCTAATGATTAAGAATCGATAGTGTGTTTGTCAAAGAGGGAGAGACGAGCAGAAACGGGGATCGTGAGTGCATTAGCGTCAGTGTCATTGTCCGCCCCAAACACACAACCAGGGCCGATCAAACCGATTACTGGTGCCATATTCAGACAGACAGAGAGTGAGATTAGGAGAACATCCACACAACCACACAGACAGCATGCACCCAAACTAGCCATTCTCTCCTCAGCATTCTACCCTACGGCCAATCAGGAAAAACCTCCCATGACCCCTCACACTCCTGCTAGAGCGCAGCCGCCGAGGGAGAGAGAGTGAGCGTGAGAGAGAGTGAGAGTGAGAGAGGGAGTGAGAGAGGGAGAGAGTGAGAGAGACCGAGAGAGTGAGAGAGCGAGTGACCAAGAGAGAGAGTGAGAGAGACCGAGAGAGTGAGTGAGAGCGAGAGTGAGCGAGTGAGAGAGAGTGACCAAGAGAGAGAATGAGAGTGAGAGAGAGAGTGACCAAGAAAGAGTGAGAGAAAGAGTGAGAGGGAGTGAGAGACTGAGAGTGAGAGAGAGACCAAGAGAGAGAGTGAGTGAGAGAATGAGAGAGAGAGAGACCAAGAGAGAGAGTGAGAGAGAGAGAGATCTACAAGTGAATTAAGTGTGATCACATGCCAACACAGATCGAGTTAACATGCTATAGAGAGAGAGAGACAGGGACTCTGGGAAGGGGACAGAATCAGATCCCAAAACATCCAGAGTCCTTAAAACTATGGTCTCAAATATCAGCGATGCACAACCAAAGACCTGCAGGAAGTCATTCGCTCGAGAAATAGCACCAGAAAATGATTGACATGCTCAGAAGTGTAATTAATCTACCGCTGGGGGCTGGGCGGCGCCGTATCATTTTTAATGCTATACTTCTATTTTTATTTTTATTTTTAAACATGGAGTAATGCAAAAACAAACAAGATGATATATCTTGTTAAAACATCTGAGTCTGAATAATCTGAAAAACGAGATTAAGCACCTGCCACGTGATCATATAAACCCTTTTATATTGAATTCCCTTGAAGAAAAACAGAAGTACGTCAGGATACACACGAGCAGCCACCCAGCCCTGCCACCGCTGTTTTGGGGTGTGTTCTCTAGTAACAGTCTCTGCTGCTGCCAGATTTGTCATGCGCTTTGAATCGTTTAGAAAAGAAAATGTGCAGAATTTCTTTCTTTCTCCCCCTTCCGGCCCTCACTCCTGTCAGATTACTGTGAGTTAGTAGGGAAACAGAGACAGCAATCTCACACGATCAGTCTCAAACACAAGTATTAATCAGGAGAGATGCACACTATCCGTTTGTGAGCCTACCTGAGGCATTCTGCTACTAACCAGAGTGTCCTGAAACACTATTCTACAGAGAAAACAGAGAGAGCTATCGTCAACCTGGACACACACACACACACACACTGAGACACACACACACGTACACACAGAGCCGTCCGAATCTGTTTATGCCAAACATATCAAGAGATTTGTCTGATTCTACTGGCATCACACTAACATCATGAACCGGATTCGTGTCTGTGCAGTGATTTTAAAGCATGTCTTCAGAACGAAACGGCTCTGCGTGGCAACAGTGTTCACACGGTAAAGCACTCGGAAAGAGAGAAGGAAAGAGAGAGGAAGTGAAACCGAGAGACAGGAAGTGTCATACTTACATACAGTTCTGTAGCTCCATAAAACCCATCCTGGTACACCACACTGAGAGACAGAAAAACAAATGACAGCAAAAAGAAAAAGAAAGATGGAGGAGCAAGAAACATAAGGTTGAAAAAAAAAAAAAATGGTCAGAGCGCCACCATGTGGTGATCGAAGGGAAGAAAACATAAGAAGGTGGCAGGACAGATGAAGACCACAAAAAAAGAGAAAGTGAAAACATTAATTCACACACATGCAGTGCACTTGGTCATAAAACAGGGAAAAAATGCCACTTTGAACCCATCGAGAGGCATTTGAGATAGATTTACACTGCATTTCCCAATAAACGGGTCACACGGCAGGAAAAAATGGCATTTTTTGTCATTTGATTGCATGATTACATCAGCTGGTCTCATTTTGTGAGCAGTACAGCAGAAGCAGCACTCGGTCATGCAGCATGCAGAACACTGGAGGAACTCAAGTCTGTGTGTGAGAGAGTGTGTGTGTGTGAGAGAGAGAGCGTGTCTGTGTAAGAGAGTGTGTCTGTGTGTAGGTGAGACAGAATGTGTGTGTCCATGTGAGTGAGTGTGTGTGCGTATGAGAGTGTGTCTGTGTGTAGGTGAGAGGGCGAGAGAGAATGTGTCTGTCTGTGTGAGTGAGGGAGAGTGTGTGTGTGTGTGTGTGTGTGTGAGTGAGAGAGAGTGTGTAGGTGAGAGAGAGAGAATGTGTATGTCTGTGTGAGTGAGTGTGTGTGTGTGTCTGTGCATCTGTGAGAGAGTGTCTGCGTGTGTGTGTGTGAGAGAGAGAGAGAGAGAGAGAGAGAGAGAGTATGGGCATGTTTTTGTGACATCAGGACACATATATAGAATATACAGTTTGTACAGTGTGTGTGTGTGTGTGTGTGTGTGTGTGTGTGTGTGTGTGTGTGTGTGTGTGTGTGTGAGAGAGAGAGAGAGAGAGAGAGAGAGAGAGAGAGAGAGAGAGAGAGAGAGAGAGAGAGAGAGAGAGAGAGAGAGAGAGAGAGAGAGAGAGAGAGAGAGAGAGAGAGAGTGTGTGTGTGTGTGTGTGCATGTGTGAGAGAGTGTCTGTGTGTGAGAGAGAGAGTGTGCGTATATATTAGAGCCTGACCATTATGGTTTTTTTTGGGCCGATACCGATATAAGGGAGTAAAGAAAAGCTGCTACCGATACATCGGCCGATATTCTTTGTGTATATTAAAGTAAAGTACCAGTCAAAAGTTTGGACACATTCCCATTCGTGTGTCCAAACATTTTACTGCTACTATATAAAGAATACACTATATACATAAACAGAATAAATATATATAAACGTTTTTTGCAATGATCACTCAAATGAGGCGATCAAACATTTATATTGACGTGACAGAGATATGTAATGGAGACAGGCATTTAACAATTTAACAAAATGTATTATCCAAAAATAAGTCTGACGTCAATGAACTGAAAGGTAAAGTTGAAGTTTATTCAACTTTAAATCAATTCAACTTTATTCCGTTGAAGTTCATTTGACTTCAGAACATTCATTCATGGATCTGCGCTTGTTTGTCTTCACACACAGAAGAAACTTACTAGAGAAGTGTGAAGTATGATATAATGTAGAGGAGCGCGAGGCACAAAGTAATGCAGGGTTACCATGGTAAAATTTTAATTCTGGCTAGTACATTTTTCATCTCCATTTTTATTATTCATTTAAAATGAGACAAATCTGCTATTATTTTAATCTGTTATTTATAATTTGTAACACTTTGGTACAATGTACTAGAACATGACATTAGTGATGTAATTTACACTATGTTGTCATCTCACTTCCGTTTTTTGAGGGTAAAAGAAAATGCCGCGCTATTATGGAGATATGGCCGTTCAAAGTTTCAATGGTTCAAAGCGTTTCATCCAGGTCACCAATAGCAAACAATGGATGCTGGACAAACAAAATAATTATTTATTTCAGGCATTTTATCAGTGTTGTATGTTCTGTAAAAAAATACAAATAAAAATGTTCATATCAGCAGCACATTCGCCAATACGATATATCAGCTAAAGGTTTATATCGGCTGATAATATCGGCTAAACTATATATATCGGTCAGGCTCTAGTGTGTATGTGTGTGTGTGTGAGTGAGAGAGTGTGTGTGAGTGTGAGAGAGTGTGTGTGAGTGAGAGAGTGTGTGTGTGAGAGTGAGAGAGTGTGTGTGAGAGTGAGAGAGTGTGTGTGAGTGAGAGAGTGTGTGTGTGAGAGTGAGAGAGTGTGTGTGAGTGAGAGTGTGTGTCTGAGAGTGAGAGAGTGTGTCTGAGAGTGAGAGAGTGTGTGAGTGAGAGTGTGAGTGAGAGAGTGTATGAGTGAGAGAGTGTGTGTGTGAGAGTGAGAGAGTGTGTGTGTGTCTGAGAGTGAGAGAGTGTGTGAGTGAGAGTGTGAGTGAGAGAGTGTATGAGTGAGAGTGTGTGTGTGAGAGTGAGAGAGTGTGTGTGAGTGTCTGAGAGTGAGAGAGTGTGTGAGTGAGAGAGTGTATGAGTGAGAGAGTGTGTGTGTGAGAGTGAGAGAGTGTGTGTGTGTCTGAGAGTGAGAGAGTGTGTGAGTGAGAGTGTGAGTGAGAGAGTGTATGAGTGAGAGTGTGTGTGTGAGAGTGAGAGAGTGTGTGTGAGTGTCTGAGAGTGAGAGAGTGTGTGAGTGAGAGTGTGAGTGAGAGAGTGTATGAGTGAGAGAGTGTGTGTGTGAGAGTGAGAGAGTGTGTGTGAGTGTGTGAGAGTGAGAGAGTGTGTGTGAGTGAGAGTGTGTGAGTGAGTATATGAGTGAGAGTGTGTGTGTGTGTGTGTGTGTGTGTGTGTGTGTGTGTGAGTGAGTGTGGGTGTCTGTGAGCGAATGTGTCAGTGTCTTAGTGTGTGTGAATGAGAGCATCTATGTGAGTGTGTGTGTGTGAGAGAGTGAGTGTGAGGCTTTCTGTGTGTGTGTGTGTGTGTGTGAGTGTGAGAGAGAGAGTGGCTGTGTGTGTGTGTGTGTGTGTGTGTGTGTGTGTGTGTGTGTGTGTGTGTGAGTGAGAGCGTCTTATGTGAGTGTTTGTAAGATAGAGTGAGAGTGGCTCTTTGTGTGTGTGTGAGTGAGAGTGTCTGTGTGACTCTGTGTGTCTCTGTGTGTGCGTGTGTGTCTGTCTGTGTGCGTGTGTCTGTGCGTGTCTCTGTGTGTGTGTGTGTGTGTGTGTCTGTGCGTGTCTCTGTGTGTGTGTGTGTGTGTGTGTGTCTGTGCGTGTGTCTGTGCGTGTCTCTGTGTGTGTGTGTGTCTCTGTGTGTGTGTGTGTGTTACCCTGGGTAGGCCTGTATGGCTGGCTGAGGGACCGCGGCGCGCACCGCTCCGTACACAGGCCGGCCTCGACCCCGCAGGTGATGTGCTCCTCTGAAGCTGGCGGCTGCAGCTGCGGCGGTGGATGCGGTGGTGGGATACGGAAACCCTGGAACTACAGCCAGACACACAGTCATTCAGGATTCACACTCGTACGTGTTAAAGATGAGTTCACTTCAAGAATGAACATTTCCTGATCCTTTACTTGACCCCACTTCATCCAAGATGTTCTTGTTCATGTCTTACCTCTCTTCAGAGAAAATAAATTAAGGTTTTTGAGGAAAACATTTGTGAGCCTGGTCGCACAAAACCATAATGGTCCAATTTTTTTTTACTTGAATAAATCATCTCTCCATTGATGTATGGTTTGTTAGGAGGACAATATTTGGCCGAGATTCAAAACTATTTGAAAATCTGGAATCTGAGGGTGCTTCAAAATCTAAATATAGAGAAAAAATCTAATCGTCCATATGAAGTTCTTAGCAATGAATATTACTAATCAAAAATGTAGTTTTTATATATTTACAGTAGGAAATTTACAAAATATCTTAACATGATCTTTACTTAATATCCTAATGACTTTAAAAAAAAATGTATAATTGTGACCCATACAATGTATTGTTCTATTGCTACAGATATACGTCTGTGACACTGATGACTGCTTCTGTGCTGCAGGACACTGATCAGGATTCTTCTCCATATAGGGGACTTCTATTGTTCCCAATGGGTTCAAATTAAGAGTTTCAAAAGGATCTACAGGATCCTAGTCGAGGAATAAGGGTCTGAGCTAGTGAAATAATCAGTCATTTATAATAAAAAAAAATAATTAAAAAAATTGTATATACCTTTTAACTGCAAATGCTCAACTTGCACTAGCGCTGTGTTGCGTGTCCATGACTTCACATTATCACGTTGGAAAGCTTACAGGCAAACGTAGTGATGAACCACATCTGATTTTCTCCTTAAACTTTAAAATCATCCGACAACAGTGTTTTACCTTTTTTGTTTTTGGAGGGGGCGTTTGATTTAGTCTTAAACACTGAGACGGTGCTTCCACATACATCACACATGCGCAGAGCTAGTGCAAGATTAGCATTTGCATTCAAATGCATATAAATTATATATATAAGAAAATTACCAACTGTTTCACTAAATCAGACCCTTATTCCTTGACTGGGATCCTGTAATTTTAACGCCATGGTGAACAATAAAAAGAGAGAAAATTATAGTATATGGAGAAAAATGTTTAAAAGTTGAACATCTTGAAAATCAACAAGAACAAACTGATGATGAGGAAAAAAAATAGAGTTGATCTTCAAAAGCAAGAATTCTCCCTGCTCGTCTCACGTGCTACGTTCTGTGTTTACACGTCCACACTCACTTTCATTACTCTGCAGCGTGCAAACTTAAGAATAAACAGACGTACCGTTGACTGCTGCGGACACAAGTAAAGTTATCTTTATAGTTGACGTTCTTGGTGTGAACGGCCTTTAAAGTGTTGTTTACACTGAACATTCACCAACATAGAGCAATGATGCACTTAAACAGGAAAGCGGAAAATCTGTTTGTGTCTCACCTGCGTAGAGCTCTGGTGCGTACATCGCACTCATCATAGGACTCAACTTCCACCCCGCTGAAGACAAACAGAGAGAAGAGTCTCAGATCAGTTAACAACTAACACCTGAACAATACCTGAGGACTGAGGTGAGCTGCTTCTACCGTAGGGCAGCGAGCTGAGGCCTTCTCCGTTAGCATACGGGCTAACCATCTTCTTATTGGTCATCACTCGAGCCGTAGCGTTGTTGACCTGTTCATCAGAGAGAGAACGAGCATCTGATCAGAGACACAGAGAACAGAGCCGTTCTGATCCAAACATCATTCAGTCGCTGAGATTAACATGTGAGGTTCACAAATCACTCCAATCCCAAAATCAAGATTTAAACAGTCATCTAGTAACATTTGATAATCAGTTCTTTGAACTAGGTTTACAGCAGAAATTGTGGACTCATTGATATTCCCTTATATTGCTTCATGCATCATAAAAAACTCCCACTGATTTTCAAACATTCAACACAAAAACCCAGAAATCAATGTGGAAAAGCAAACGAAAAACAGGGCATTCAACTGCTAACATGGAGGAGAGAGATAAACAGAGAGAAACAGATCACACATGACAAAATCAATACACTGTGCACAGCTCTTAGCAAAATCACATTCAGCCAATTACAGTTCATTAACCAGAAACGAGCATATCAGCCAATCAGCAAGCATCAGATGCAGCCTATGGACCAATCCAAATACTCTGCAGCCTAACCCCGCCCCCTCGTGAAAAAACACACATATCAAGAGAGAAGGGGGGGGGGGGGGTTGTTCAGAAACAGAGGGATGCAGGAAAGAAAAAAAGAGCCAGTCGACATTCAATGAAACCACAAAAACAGGAGAAAAGAGAGAAAGAGAGAACAATCCACCCAATCAGAAACATCAAACTCAAAAAGCCATCCAGTTTGTCATGAACAAGTACACCAAAGTGCATCAAATGAAAGAAAGCCTGTGATTGGTTGTTGTCAGACCTTGTGAGGAGTGACGTAGTTTATGGGTGAGAGAGAAAGAGAGTTAGAGAGAGATGCATATGCTACATGTCACAATAAATGAAATCATGAAGACGGAAAACACCGGCAGGCATCAATACACTTCTCTCACGCGCTGAAGACCAATATGCAAACACAGTCACACACACACACACACACACACATAGAGAGAGAAAGTCCAAAACCAAAGACCAAAACAAGCTAGAGTCGCTCATCCTCACATGAATATAAGGGTAGAAATATCGTCTGAGGAACAATTTCGATGTGTGTGCGTGTGTGTGTGTGTATTTAGGGGCGTTTTTGGCTCATAGGCTGTTCAATAATCAGCAGATATCTGGGCCTGAACTGGTGGAAGCATGATGATGATGATGATTATGGATTAAAACAAATCACAAATTAAATGGAAGATGCCTGTTAGGACCAGGCGCCATGACCACGTGAAGTGTGTTTATCACTAGAGAGAGGACTGCAGTGGAATCTTAACAAACCCAACAGAAAACATCTCAGGTTATGAATGTAACCATGGTTTCCTGAGAAGGGAACGAGACACTGCGTCCTCTAGGGGGTGCTATGGGGAACATATCGTGTGACCCGTGTCTGAAGCATACATTGGGAAAAAAAAACCAACGAGTTGGCCGGCTACAGCCTCTGACATCACTACCGGTGCGACAATAAACAGGCACTGGGAGAACACATCATTGACTTCTTTGTCTGAAGCTTGCGTCTGAAGTATGGCAGGGAGCAAGAGGACGCAGTGTCGCGTTCCCTACTCCCCACAGTGTGGATTTCAGAAAAGCAAAGACTTCACATGCACACTTACCATAGCATGGATTTTCAAATACTGTTCTACGGAGGGGCTCTGGTGGAACTCTGATAGAGCAGCTCATAGATGGAATGGTGCATCTCAAAACAGTATGTTTGAGAGTCATCAACTTGATCTGTGGAAATAGCGCTGGAGTGCTCTGGGGAAAAAAATAGAACTCCGAATTCAGAGTAGCGCACTCATAGGCAACCCTTCCTTGAAAAGGGAAGCCCTACTAACCTACCACGAGAATCACCCAAATAGCCCCTCATGTTGAGGTAAGCGATGCTTGAGGTGTATAAACAAATACACACTGGCTGAATGGAGCCCAAGGAACCAAGGTCTAACCATCTCAAGAAAGAGTCTTGCGTGCACACTTACCACTTACGTGGATTTTAGAAAAGTGTTCATGTATACACTGACACCTTGTGGTTTTCATAAAGTACACAAAGCTTAGCGTGTGTACCTAAAGGTTCCTAAGCATTGCAGAGGTGCTGAACTGCACGGAAGAGGCAAGCTCAAATTTTACAAACCTCGGACGAGGGGAGCATCACCTAAGGCAGCATATACAAGAAGACTTCTGTAACTGGCACCTCCAATTCCCGCTGGACACGACAGCACCCCTTAGTCCGGACCATCAGTAAGGTGGTTGCTATGAACATAGAACCAGCCAAAAACATTATAGGTTCAGCATAGAAGACTGTTATGCGAGAGGTTTCCACCTAACCTTGATCAGGTGGAGAGCTGGTGGTTACAGGGGAATTAGGAAGGGGAGGATAAAAGCAGAAGTTAAAAATCCCTAAAGGGAACGAGTAGATAGCTAGGTATCGCTCTAATTCGGAACGAGAATGCTGCCTCATCTGGATCACATTCCTTAGGTTCTGCTCACCTCATCGTGACCCACGATTCCTCTTAACCCTTGCCCGCAGGTGGGGGAGGAGCGCGAGCCACGACACTAGCCTTCTGATCCTCATCTTTGATCCTCGAGACGGACCAGGACCTCTATGTTGTTTGGGCTCAGACCTGAACTTTCGTCTGAAAGCAGCAGCATGTGCCTTCATCTCCCTGAACTTCTCTATCACCGACTCAATGGAAATACCAAACGTTCAAAAGGCGAAACCTAAGCATAAAGGACGAAAGCCTTTTCTTTCTTCCCGATGTCTGCAAGGTTCATCCACAGATGTCTCTCCGCTACCACCATGGCCGCTATAGTCCTGCGGCCTGGTAGCATGGAGAGAGATCTTTAGTGTGGCGCAGCTTAGCTACCCGATCAGGAGAAAGGCCTTCACTTTTATTCAGGTCTCTTAGCAGATCAGTCTGATATACTTGAATTACCACCATCATGTGTAATAAAGCCACAGCCTGATCTGCTGCTGCGTATGCCTTGCCATTTAAGCCAGATGAATTTCTGAAGGGGCTTAGATGGCAAAGAGGGAGCTTAAGAGAGGATGTCTCCCCACAGAAAGACAGCTCTTTCTACAGGGGCCATCCTCTCATAGCCGTTTTTGCGCATCGCCTTGATGTCGGCACAACTCTTATGCTGAAACCGATGGATGCGAGAAGAAACTGTTTATTTTATTTCTTTTTGATTTCTGTATGGAGATTAGTGCTCTTTATGGTGTGCTCTTCACCCAAACAAATGACAAAGATTGTGTGTATCATTGGGTGACAAAGAATGGCGACATGGATGCACACATTGTCTAAACTCTTGCTAGTAGTCACCATGATAGACAGAGAAAGATAGCGCTTACAAGTTCTTTCAGATGCACGTTTCAAACAGAACAGTCAGTGAAGACGAAGAAGAGAACGACATGTTCTCCCGGTGTCTGTTTATAGTCGCGCCGGTAGTGATGTCAGATGCTGTAGCCGGCCAACAAGTTGATGTTTTTTCAATGTATGCTTCAGACATGGGTCATGACGAGGAGTTCCACATAGCGACCCCTAGAGGACACAGTTCGAAGTGCCCTAGAAAGGGAACCTCATCTTTCTGAAAGCACAAGAACCCACCTAAAACTAAATGAGCTCCTGCTGAAGGATTTCTATGATGACTTAATGCAAGCACCCAGCGAGGGTCTAATCTAGAGAACTGGATCAGCGTCAGTCAGCGTCTGACCTCACGCATGTTCACTCTTTCATTCCGTTAGAACAGCTTCACTCTTCTGGGAAGATCTTCCAGCAGATCTTGATCCCGTTCAGACTGAAGAGCATCAGTGAGATCAGACGCTGAGGTGCAGATCTCCGCTGGTGCTTCAGATGATTCAGAGTTGGGTTTCACTAGCTGTTCTCAAGTCCTTACTAAAACTGGAAAGTAAAGTCCACAGCAGAGGTTTAGTAACTACTAGAAAGTTAGTAACTATGTGCTTAATTTAGTTCTTAAGGCAATAATCCAACAGCAACCTTCAGATGTAAGAAGTTGCGTTGAAATGTGCTGTGAATCAGTTTATCCTGAAAAGTAATAATTAAATAACAATAGTTATTTAATATGTAAATGTCATTCAGAAACTGCATTGGAAATCAATGATCAATAAAATACTGATGCAAAAACATTTACGGTGTACAGCGACACATACTACACGGCAAACCTCAACCGCTTGAATGTATCTGTCAACACATTATCATATACAGGTGCTGGTCATATAATTAGAATATCAAAAATTTGATTTCACTAATTTGATTTATTTCACTAATTCCATTCAAAAAGTGAAACTTGTATATTATATTAATTCATTACACACAGACTGATATTTTTCAAATGTTTATTTCTTTTAATTTTGATGATTATAACTGGCAACTGAAGGAAAATCCCAAATTCATTATCTCAGAAAATTTGAATATTACTTAAGACCAATACAAAGAAAGAATTTTTAGAAATCTTGGCCAACTGAAAAGTATGAGCATGTACAGCACTCAATACTTAGTTGTGTCTCTATTGTCTGAATGACTGCAGCAATGCTTCGTGGCATGGAGTCGATCAGTCTGTGGCACTGCTCAGGTGTTATGAGAGACCAGGTTGCTCTGATAGTGGCCTTCAGCTCTTCTGTATTCTTGGGTCTGGCATATCACATCCTCCTCTTCACAATACCCCACAGATTGTCTATGGGGTTAAGGTCAGGTGAGTTTACTGGCCAATTAAGAACAGGGATACCATGGTCCTTAAACCAGGTACTGGTAGCTTTGGCACTGTGTGCAGGTGCAGAGTCCTGTTGGAAAATGAAATCTGCATCTCCATAAAGTTGGTCAGCAGCAGGAAGCATGAAGTGCGCTAAAACATCCTGGTATACGGCTGTGTTGACCTTTGACCTCAGATTACACAGTGGACCAACACCAGCAGATGACATGGCACCCCAAACCATCACTGACTGTGAAAACTTTACACTGGACCTCAAGCAACGTGGATTGTGTGCCTCTCCTCTCTTCCTCCAGACTCTGGGACCCTGATTTCCAAAGGAAATGCTAAATGTACTTTCATCAGAGAACATAACTGTGGACCACTCAGCAGCAGTCCAGTCCTTTCTGAAGCGAGACGCTTCTGACGCTGTCTGTTGTTCAAGAGTGGCTTGACACAAGGAAAGCGAAGCTGAAACCCATGTCTTGCATACGTCTGTGTGTAGTGGTTCTTGAAGCACTGGCTCCAGCTGCAGTCCACTCTTTGTGAATCTCCCCCACATTTTTGAATGGGTTTTGTTTCACAATCTTCTCCAGGGTGCGGTTATCCCTAGAGCTTGTACATTTTTTTTGTACCAAATCTTTTCCTTCCCTTCACCTCTCTATTAATGTGCTTGGACACAGAGCTCTGTGAACAGCCAGCCTCTTTTGCAATGACCTTTTGTGTCTTGCCCTCCTTGTGCAAGGTGTCAATGGTCGTCTTTTGGACAACTGTCAAGTCAGCAGTCTTCCCCATGATTGTGTCACCTACAGAACTAGACTGAGAGAACGTTTAAAGTCTTTGCAGGTGTTTTGAGTTAATTAGCTGATTAGAGTGTGGCACCAGTTGTCTTCAATATTGAACATTTTCATAAAATTCTTTCTTTGTATTGGTCTTAAGATATATTCAAATTTTCTGAGATACTGAATTTGGGATTTTCCTTCAGTTGTCAATTATAATCATCAAAATTAAAAGAAATAAACATTTGAAATATATCAGTCCATGTGTAATGAATGAATATAATATACAAGTTTCCACTTTTTGAATGGAATTAGTGAAATAAAATCAACTTTTTGATGATATTCTAATTATATGACCAGCACCTGTACATCATCGACCAACTCTGATCTGATGCAACTGGCATCAAGATATTAAGTTTTGAAACAACTTGCATTTTGAAAAGCACTATTCAAATATAAATAAATAAAATGCATTCTATTTGACATGAACATGGAATGGTTTAGATTGGGTTCATGTTGAAGAGCCACTGAAAAATCATTTTTTTTCCTCCCCATAATGTTTTCTCTTAAAATCTAGATGTGTAAATGTCAACATCCTTATATACATCTAAAGTTTGTAGGTGAAATATAAGATTATTGATGCAATTCAATCCATTAATTACGTGCCAGATGCTACTGTAAACATTTAGTGGTTATGTTTCATGCAAAAAAAATATATTGCAGTGTGCACGTTGTAACTTTACGTTGCTGCTAGGAAACATTGCAAATTGTGCACAGCTGGTGCAAATGGATTCTGCTTCATTTATCTGTTAAAAGATTTGATCTTTTGCTTTGCGTCCATGAAGGCAAAATTCACTGCTTCATTAAAAAAGGCACATGCTTATTACAAATATTCACTTCATTGAATTTCCAGGACAAAATAACCTGTGTAATAAACCATACGTACGGTTCTAGCGTGACACAAGCCTCTGGTCATAACGCCCAGCCCTAATGAGAGAACCACAGCAGAGAGACACGGAGGGATGGAGAGAGGGATGAGGGTTTAGTGTGAGTCTCATCAGCATGTGTTAATGATCATGAGAGCAATGGCGAGCGCTGGGGAGGGAATGTAATTTCTGTCAGTATCTGTGGTCCTTAGCGACTACATTAACATGATGATGATTTGATAAAGCTCTTTCCCCATGCCTCTGATGAACAGTGTATCAGGACAGACCTCAGGGAGGAGATGCGACTGCGCTAGCCGCCAACAGACGGAGGATGCGTTCGGCCAAACTTCACAACGAGGACGAGGGCTGCCGTCGTCTCCGCGAGGCCTCTAACGCATCTCTGCTCCTCCGAAAATAACAAGCTAATCAGTGCAAAAGAGCCAGAGAGCAGAGTTTGTAAAGCTGGGGAGGGCTGAGTCTAGATCTCAGGGGTTGAGCTGGTGGATTGATCAGGGATGAAGCCGTACATACACAAACTTACCATGAGCCAGGAAACGTTGTGACCACACGCGAGCAGTTACCGTGGAGACTGACAACAACAACAACAACAACAACACACAGAAATTGTCAAGGGAACAGAAAGGAAAAGGAGAAAATGAACAAGAAGAGAAAAACAAACCAAAGAGAAAGCACTAAAACTATGCCAAGAATGAGTGAACAACCAGAGAGAAGAGGAGAGGAGAGGAACATTCACACGAGAACAAGAACAAGAACAGGACACATCTTCAGCTGATCAAATCTGTCTGTAGGAGCGCATTCATCTGTGTCACAGAGGAGGAGGAGAAAGGGACGGATGATTAGAGGAGCTCAAACACACACACAATTCATGGGTGTGAAAATGTGACCGAGTCAAAGCTACGGGCCAAGGTTGACATGGAAGTACGTCTAAGAGAGCAGTTAGTGATGCTAACATGCTGAGCTGATGACATCACTCAGGGGAGGGGCCTAGACAGTGACATCAGAGGCATCTCAAACAGACACAGGAACAGGAAGTGATGCAACAGACAGGAAACACAGTGAGTGCAGAGCTGGACAGACAGACTGGCCAGAGAGAGAGAGAGAGAGAGAGAGAGAGAGAGAGAGAGAGAGAGAGAGAGAGAGAGAGAGAGAGACATGAGTGAAGAGCTTGATGACTGTGCATCGCTCTCTCCACAGATCTGCTCTCCAGAAAACAAACAAACAAACAAACATTAGGGTGTCATTACATACAACATAATAATATCATGGCAGATAATTCAACTTCTGTTCAAATGATTCAAATCAAAATAATCTGACAGTGAAAACAAAGGCATCCAAAAAGCAAACAAATGAATCTGATTGGGTAATAAAGTGCTGCTGCTGCCCAGATTAACCCGTCTCCTGGCGTCTGATGAATCTGATGTTCTGAAGTGACCAGACTCATGCTGCGCTCCATGCACTAACAGCCACAGACACCGGGGGCGCTGTAGAGCCACGGGGCAGGCATCATGCATCTACACCAGGGCTGCCAAACTCCATCAGATACACTAATAAAGCAGAACATATGGACGCTTGCGTGTGTCGAGTCGCGCTTGTAACCATGCAGATACAGGTACTGGTCATATAATTAGAATATCATCAAAAAGTTTATTTCACCAATTCCATTCAAAAAGTGAAACTTGTATATTAATTCATTATACACGGACTGATCTATTTCAAATGTTTTTTTCTTTTGATTTTGAAACCAGGTACTGGAAGCTTTGGCACTTTTGGAAAATTAAATCTGCATCTCCATAAAGTTGGTCAGCAGCAGGAAGCATGAAGTGCGCTAAAACATCCTGGTATACGGCTGTGTTGACCTTTGACCTCAGATTACACAGTGGACCAACACCAGCAGATGACATGGACCCAAACCATCCCTGACTGTGGAAACTTTACACCGGAGCTCAAGCAACGTGGATTGTGTTCCTCTCCTCTCTTCCTCCAGACTCTGGGACCCTGATGATCAAAGGAAATTCTAAATTTACTTTCATCAGAGAATATAACTGTGCACCACTCAGCAGCAGTCCAGTCCTTTCTGAAGCGAGACGCTTCTGACGCTGTCTGTTGTTCAAGAGTGTCTTGACACAAGGAATGTGAAGCTGAAACCCATGTCTTGCATACGTCTGTGTGTAGTGGTTCTTGAAGCACTGGCTCCAGCTGCAGTCCACTCTTTGTGAATCTCCCCCACATTTTTGAATGGGTTTTGTTTCACAATCCTCTCTAGGGTGAGGTTATCCCGATTGCTTGTACACTTTTTTTCTACCACATCTTTTCCTTCCCTTCTCCTCTCTATTAATGTGCTTGGACACAGAGCTCTGTGAACACCAGCCTCTTTTGCAATGACCTTCTCTGTCTTTCCCTCCTTGTGCAAGGTGTCAATGGTCGTCTTTTGGACAACTGTCAGGTCAGCAGTCTTCCCCATGATTGTGTCACCTACAGAACTAGACTGAGAGAACATTTAAAGGCTTTGCAGATGTTTTGAGTGGAATTTTGAATGGAATTAGTGAAATAAATCAGCATTTTGATGATTTTCTAATTATATGACCAGCACCTGAAATTTAATCTGAATGACAAATATATCCATACTTTTTTTTTATCATTTATATTTTCTAATTAGCAATTACACCATCTAAAGAAAATGTATCCTTTTATTATTCTTTTAATGCCATCTTCATAGAAAGAACATAAGTGTCATACAATTAACAAAACACATTTAAAAATGGTGTCTGCTTAAATTAAAAAGGAGTCCGAATGGAATAATAAATGGCTTTTATTTCACTGCAGACCTGATTTATTGAGGGATGATGCACACTACGATCAGGCGTTGAAGAGGCTCTTATAGTGATGGCCAGCGTACTCTATATTATCCCCATAATAAACCTGTGAAAGATGGATGTGAATTACTGTATTCTTTCCTAATCACACAGGTAGCTTTACTAACACCAGTGGACAGTTACACCGTACTGGACGACGGTCATTAAAAACATGACTCAGTGTTTCATGCAATTTAACCTTTAACCTAAAATGAGTTTGACACCCCTGATCCACACACTTGGTCCTAAACCAAACATCCCAATTAATTAAGAAATAAAAATGACTTCATTTGGTATTACAGCCTGAAGTGACAAAAAAAAAAGGATAAAAAAAAATGATTTCCCCGTCTATGAGAGACGAACACAAGGTCATGCAGGAGTTTAAGAACTATAAAAACACCCAGAACCCAGAACTGAACACACTGGGCCTCACGAGGGGAACACACACACACACACACACACACACACGGCAAGCAACAAGCTTCTCCTCGTCTCCCAGATTCACAGAACAATCTACAAATGCACTAAAAACAACAAATACACAAGCATCTGAAAGTGAGTCGTTTTCTAATCTAATCCGTAATAAAGATACAACACCAAAGTTGTGAAAGCATTCTGAATCATCAGTCCTCGTGTATCGGAAGAATCCAAGCAAATGTTTCACGAACGAAAAAAAGCCATTGAAACCAGGAGAAACGGAGACAGCATCAAACGCACGCATGTGATTGGCTAACTGTGAGCATGCTCCGTACAAAACAGATCATCAACTTAAAAAAGGGAAATAACCACATGCTGTTAATAACCAACACTTCAATCCAAAAAACAGCCAAGAAACAGAACAACTCACAGATTCTAAAGTGGACTGCAGTAGAGATGCACCATGCATTGCTAAGCTCACACACACACACACACACACACACACACACACTTCCCATAATGCAGCACACACAGAGCGGAGCATCTCAAGCTGTTCAGGGCACATTCGGTCAGTAAAGGTGTGAAATGGACACATCAGGAGGAGAAAGAGACTCACCTCGATCTTCCGTCCCTCCACGATGGTCCCGTGGAGACGCTCTCGTGCTTTCTCTGCATCTGCACTGGTCTCAAACGTCACAAAACCAAAACCCTGGACCACGACAGAAAGAGACACACATGAAGCATCGGACCTCCCAAACACATCCAGCTTAAAGGAACAATTCACCCCAAAAAACTCCCAGAGAGTTCATCAAGATCCCACAGATCCCAATGCACCTCTTCTGTGCGAGGAACAGATCTAAACACTTGTGAACGCACATGAGCTTCAGTGTTTCTCACACAAAAACGTCATATGAAGACCTGGAATACACACCAGTCAACTTATTTTTTGGGCTGATACTGATATTAGGGAGTAAAAAAAGGCAGATAGCGATATATCAACCAATATTGTGTTCCCTGTAGGCTGGGGGTTCGATTCCCAGGGAACACATGATAGGTAAAAACTGATAACCTGAATGCACTGTAAGTCGCTTTGGATAAAAGCGTCTGCTAAATGCATAAATGAAAAAAAAAAAAAAAAATTCTATATTCTTTGTTTATATTATAGTGGTCGAATGGATCACTACTCTCACAGTTTGTCTCACATTACAGTTTTTGACCCACAGACTGGAAAATGTTCGGATTAGCAAGAAAATACAAATATTTTAATTGAACTTTCCATTTATTACTTAAAGCCAAGTCCTTCTTTGATACCTAAGCAAATAAAACTAGATTAACTAAGAAAGTTTAAACATGATTAGAGAGACAAGAGAGCAGCCAGTAAAAATAAGAATTAATACACAAATCACAAGCATAGGGAAATACAACTTAATGTTAAAAATAAAATAAGGTTGTAGTATTCAAAACTGTATAAATCAAATATAGATTTTTATCACAGCTGTTTTGTTGTTTGATGATCATTAATGACAGCAGTATTTATAAGCTGCTGTCCCTTTAAGACCTGAAGCACAGATCTGATAGAATGATACACATCCCATTTCTTTCTCCGCTGTTTCCATTCACTTGAGACATAACTGACTGTGTTTACCTGAATGATTGTCGAGATGGGTATTTTGTCATAATTTTGTGTATGTGTCTGTTCAGAGGATTCAGAAGAAGATTCAGGATGCTGTCTGAAACACATGTGCGCACTTCGTGTGTGTGTGTGTGTGTGTGTGTGTGTGTGTGTGTGCACCTAGAGAACAGCGCACAAGTAATGAATTGAGCTCCCCATTTCATTTTTTCTCTCTCTAACTGTTTAAAATTTGCTTGCCTGTGTAAATATTAACAAATGATAAACTCTATTATGGTTTAATTTAGCAATTAATCCGCGGATTACATGCGCGCCGAACCTTGGGGGGCTTGGTCTGTATGGATCGTATACAATACATTTAACAATATTAATCACAGTACCAGTAAAAGGTTTGGACACTTTTCCATTCGTGTGTGCAAACTTTTGACCGGTGCTATATATAGTATATACATAAACAGAACATGAACACATTTTTTGCAATGATAAACACTTATAATGACATGACAGAGATATGTAACGAAGACAGGGCATTTAACAATTTAACCAGCAAAACCCCGAACCCCGGAGGGCCATTAGCAAAAACAAAAGAGAGCTGAAGGGATCCCCAAATTTGGTGTGGATTCGCTGCTCCATAATGGAGATATGGCTGTTCAAAGTTTAAATGGTTTTCCATAGATTTAAGCTTTAAAGTGCTTCACCCAGGTCACCAGTAGCAAACAATGGTGCACGCTCTGCTGGACAAAGCAAGGAATTACACCATTTCAAGCATTTTGTCTGCATTATATATTATGATGAAAAAAAAAAAAAAAAAAAAAAAAAAAAAAAATTCTTCTTTGCAGAGGAAACATGGAAGCGGTGTCTGAAATGGCACTTGTATTTACACACAAGTGCAGCTCGAGTGACACGAACGCTCGAACCTGCAGTTATAAATGCAAAATAAGGTTTTGATATTTTAAACCGAAATCGTTGAATGCTAACCTACTAGACTTCATGACTGTAGGTGTGCTTTGTTTGACTTTTGCAATATACTCGATAATGTCACACATAGTTAAACAACATCAACGACACTATCGCAGACGCTATATTTCGCACACCTTTATTAGAAGCACAAATCGTAGTGTGTGACGGTCCGAGCCGTCTGCTGTCACGCTGAATCACAGGAATTACATGATCAGTGTTTTCTGGGGGGTGAACCGTTACTTTTATCTAACAATAACATTTATTTAATCAAATGCATGAGTTTAAAAACGCTCTCTTACCTTAGAGCCCCTCTCATTGAAAATGATCTCCACATCCAGAATCTTTCCAAATTGCTAAAAACACACACACACACACACACACACAAAGAGAGAATGATCAACTTAAACCCACGGCTGTTTGAAACTGATCATTAGAGAAGAGCTGCATTTACAACATGACTCTGAGGTGCTGTTACACTCTTGGCCACCAGGGGGCAGAATTGACCCTTAAACATGTCACCATTTGTCACAGTTTCTAAAATCATCTGAAAAATAAACCCTGAAGCCTGTAGTACCCCGAACATCTGCCGCAGGTCTGGGTCTCTGAAGCGGAAGGGGATGTTGGAAACATGGAGCCGCTTCGGGGTCCCTTTAGCCTCGGAGGAATCACTGCTGACCGAAGGATTGTAAGCAACCAACTGAAGTTCTGCCTGAGTAGAGCTGTCTGACATCTGAGAGAGAGAGAGAGAGACAGAGAGAGAGAGAGAGAGAGAGAGAGAGAGAGAGAGACGGGTCTCACCACTCCACAAAATCACAGGAGTGAAGATAGAGATCATGTGTTGAGATGAGCTTGTTGTTGCATCTGCTCGAGGAGCTTTAGCACTTACCTGAGCGCTGGGGTTAGAGGAGGGGGTGCTGCCGACCCCTGCAGGGGCCTCCGTTTGGCCCCCAAACTCCAGCGCCAGGCCGTTCTGAGGAGGAGGAGGTGGAGGAGGAGGGAAGGAGGAGAACGGAGCCCCGACACCCTCCACAGCTCCCATCGTGTCCTGTGAACCCTGCAGATCAGAGACAGACACAGAGCAGGGTTAATCGACCACTCGGCCCAAGACCAGACACACCGCTCACTTAACAGAGCGACCGCCACGAGAGCGAGAGAAGAGGAAAAGTGAAATCCACTGGAGCGGAGAGAGAGAGAGAGAGAGACGGTAATGCATTCCTCTCACAGATGACGCCACTAAGAGCCAGAGCGATTACATTTCTCTGTTTCTGGTGACGAGCAGACTCCGGCAGCTGCTCAATATTAATGAGTTCCTCCTGCATTATTCAGACACACGCCAACACAGCAGACCAGCTTCTGATCGACCACAAAACACCATCCTGATGATGGTTCAACAACACATTCAATGTGAATCCCACAAAAACACACGCAGAAACTAGATTTCACATTTTGTATTAAGAAAATAGTCATTTATATATATATATATATTTTTTTACTTTTTGCCATTATGCACTCAAGATATTATACAAAACAAAGAAAAGCTATTCTCATATTGAGATGATAACACTGGCGTGCAGGGGATGTTCCAGAGACATGCATGCATCAAAATACATAGGATGCACTTCAGATAAAAATTTATAATGAAAAGTGTCATTAACAAAGTTGCATTTTTTTTTAAAGATAAGTATAATTTATTATAATTTGCAATTACAAATTGTATCAAAATATTATGATATTAAATAAAATTTTGAACACAGCAATATGAAATATGATGCCTTTTTAAATGAGATTTAAATTAGTAGTCATTCTGTGTGCATAACGTATAACACTGCTTCGTTTAGAACCGCTTTCATGAAATGGAGCAAAAAGACAACATTTTCTCTACATTTTTAATATTTACTTCTTGTCATATTGATGTTGCTAATTTGTTGTACCCTGACACTTAATAAAGTCCAATACAGACCCTGCTAAATGTTAATCAGTCTAGTGTGAGAGGGCTCAGAGATCTCATCTCAAGGCTTCTCAAACATCAGCCGCCAGCACTGAATGCACACGCTCCCTTATAGTCTTGAAGATGGTTTGTTTTTGTGAGCACTGCATAAACGCTGTTGTGTGTTGACTCGTGGACAGTTGGCAAGAATCGATCCGTGATGCATCACTCAGCACCAGACAGATTCACCGCAGCTCCTCTATCTCTCCTGTTATCATCTGAGATAATGAACGTGATATTGTGTAGCTTGCGTCTGAAAGCAGGCGTACTTCAAGTCTGCTAAACTGGAACAACTCATTTAGTCTTTAATGCACTTTAAATGTTGCTTAAGTACAGTTAAATACATATAGTACAGTATATATATATATATATATATGATTATTTATTTTTATATATGATTATTATTTATATTATTTTTTTAAACGATTAATCTAACGATTCATTTTTCCAGACCGATTCGATTTCGATTATCTCCATTAATTGACTACTAACAATTTATACATGTTGATTTACATATCTGAATGAAAAAAACATGAATTCCTTAACATTGCAATATATGTTTATTGCTCTTAAAATGACAAAAAGACTGAATAAGAATGCATTACTTTGCACTTGTATAGAGATAGCATTCAATAAAACCTTGAAGCCTTGAAAACACACAGCTTACTGAAACAAGCTTCCTGAACACATAGGGCCTAGCTTACTGAAAAAAGTTCTTCTTTCAGATGAAAATAACAACAACTTGATGTCTAGCATTCAATAAAAAAGGTCACCCAAAATACTTGTTTAGAGCAATGGAAAGAATACAGTAACCAATGTAAACCTGAGGGCTTTAAGCTAATACAGAGAGTGCTTTTCCAAAAAAATTAATAAATACAAATTAACACTGGGAGCCAGCAGCCTGTCATGGAGAAAAAAAATCTCTGAATGCTCCACGTAAAACTTTGGCGTTCCACTCTTTTTCTATCTTGTCTAATGATTTTGATTAATATGCACGAGGGAGAGAGAGAGAGAGACTGTTTGAAGACTGTGAGTGCGCCGGGGCTCTCTCTCGTACGCGCCCTGTCATTCTATTCTACATCACTCACCGATCAAATAAGGCTTTGACAGCCGCCAAAAAAACAGATCAATGCAGAAAACCCCTGGATTGGTTATATAACGGACAGAATGTTGATCCGGCCATCGCGTATATTCAGCGCACATAAGGTAAATGTTTTGCAAACGTTTTTTAGAGAAATAAAAACAGGTCGACGAATCGTTGCACATATTTTTTGTACGTATTTTTTGCGTCAACGTCATCAATGACCTCGTCGCGTTGTCATTACGATATTAAGTAAAGATTACGATAGTAAGTACGATATTTTGTAAATGTCCTACCATAAATAGATCAAAATTAATTTGATTAGTGATATGCATTACTAAGATCTTCATCTGATCAACTTTTAAAGATGATTTTCTCAATATTTAGATTTTTTTGCTCCCTCAGATTCCAGATTTTTAAATAGTTGTATCTCAGACAAATATTATCCTCCAAACAAACCACACATCAATGGAGAGATCATTTATTCAGCTTTGCGTTTACAAACACCTTAGACTGCTTTTGTGCTTCAGGATCAAGTATTATTCTGCAATATATATTAGATTTTTACTCTCTTCCGTGAGGCGTTTCATACAGAACCACAGCAGTAGTGTTCATTTTTGATTTGAGCTAAATATGCACTTTTGGCTTTTTGGCTTCTGTTAGATTTTATTGCTGAAACATGATCCTGCTCAAGGGTTTGGGAGATTTTTAACCCTCCAAACCCCATTTCTGTCCTGCCAGTGTTGTTATGGTCAAATAAAACACAAACTATTAATTGAAATAAAGCTGAACTAAAATAAAATGACAAAAATGACTAAAACTGAAAAATAAATTAAAGCTGAATGTAAAAGGTATCTGGCCCGCAAACAGCATTCTGATTGGTCAGCTTTATCCTCTTCAGAGGGCGTGTCCATTCCTTCCTGACTGACCAATCAGAGTCCAGCAGCGCCCAGCATGGGTCCAAAGGTTTGTGGGTCCAAAACAGCCCAACCTGCAAACACTGGTGTTTGAGAGAAACACACACACACACACACACACGAGTGAGTGTGAATGTTTGTCTCTCACACACTCCACCCTCAGCACATGCGTGACCCACAGAAACTGGCTGATCTAGTTTGGATAGAGGACTGCTCCTTTGCTCAACACACACACACACACACACACATTAGATGACAAACTCTTCAGCGACGGACACACATTCGTCTGGTTTGTGAGGAACACGAGCTCTGAACTCTCACACTGAGAAACCAGCCCAAGACAAGCAAACAAGCTGCAGTTAATGTGGTGTTTGATCTCCTCGGCGTGAACCGCTTGGATCTGACCAGGGTTTGATTCTCTCATTAAATATTCAGGGTTAAACACAACTGAAGCAGCATCGCACTCGTCTGTGACGCAGATAAATACATTCATCAGCAGCAGTGTCTCGAAAGCATCTGTTCTAGGTGAAGGATCTTTCCTGTGTGATCTCTCAAGAAAACGGATTTATGGACAGTTAGGTGGCATGTAATGTGTGTTTATAGAAATCAAGATATCTGTTACATGTCAGGCATCTACTGTGAGTGTGTTACTTCACATCTAAATAACTCCCTGCAGTAAAGGATAGTTTGCACTGTATTTACTAGTATCAGCCGATAATCGAGATTGACTGCTAAAAGCACCATCGGACGATCAGGGTTAGATATACCCTGTCAATCAAAAGGGAGCAGAAAAGAGTCATCAGATTGCAACAGAACAAAATGTCTCGTGCAGAAGTTAGAGTCTCTCTTTGACTCTGGGTTCAAGCCAGGGTTGCCAGGTCATGAGTTTTCCTTCACCAAACATTATCTGTAATGTGCCTCTCATTCAACAATGTGCTCTTTTACATCTGATAGAAAGGCTTTTTAATTATGTTCATTTTAAAATTCAAACAATAAATGCTGTTTGGATGCTCTTAAATGTGTCGTGTTCACAGTAGCACCGAGTGCATCAAACATTAATAAAAACAAACATAAAATATAGCATGTCATAAACATGAATGAACATCAGAAGGTACAGTACAGCTCAGTGTAATGTGTCATTTCTCATATAATCACACAAACACAGCACACAAAAGAGATTGTGATCAGTATGATACTCCACATTACACTAGAGAGGAGCTGATGATTCAACACGTTTGAATAAAAATACCTGATGTGAAACAGAGTAACATAGAAACATTTCAATATAGTTTGGGCTTTGTTGTTACTTTTATCCTTTAATATTTAGTGCTGGTAATTGACATATTTGACAATTTAATTTGATTCACAGGATTGAATCAATTCTAATTCAAATTGGTTATTTTGGATTTATAAGTAAAGTACACAGCAAATTTGCTCCTATTTAAAGCTGCAGTCCATAGGTTTTGCCTCTGTCACCATCGCTGTTTAAAATCTCCTCGTGTGTTGTGCAGCGGCGGATCAATCTTCTGTTTTATGGAGTGTGTGTAGATACTGTACTTCAGAATCACAGATACTAGCCTATGTCTTGGGATATAAGACCCAAATAAGAATTCTACCCTGCTACTGTCTTCTGAACAAATAACAATTCTGCCTCTTTTGTTCTGACCAACTGAGGGGGAAAAAAGCATTACAATTACTTGCACTACCAATGGTGATTAAATTAGACTTCTATCCGTATTAGACAGAACTGTTAACGGTGGTTTCTCAGCACCATCAAAATAAAAGTCCCACCTCTAACATCAGGGAAGCAGAACAACTTGCAAAATGTCAAACAAACATTGGACAATATATATCGGCTTTGCTGATATATCGGTCGCCCACTATTTAAGATTTAAGTGATTTGTATACAAACACACTCAATGAAGCTTTTATTTTAAAGTTATTATACTAACTTTACAATTACATCATTATATTGCTACTCTAATCTGTTTTTTTTTTTTTATATATAAACATTTAAAAAGCGTCCGTCATAAAAACTTGCCAGATTTATTCAAACAAATTAAATATTGAAAAACAGTAAAAAATTATAATGAATGTGTTTTATAGTGCTCAAGAGTTTATTTTTCTAGATGACTAATGAATTTGTGGTCACTGGATGTTTTTCCAGAGATAAATGATGTTCACAAGCAGTTATATTTGACATATTTGAAACATTGATTGAACACGAGACAAAAACGGAATACTCTTTTCACATACTTGCTGATGTTCATTCATGTTTATTTCATACTGTAACTGGTATTAAAGCAGAGGAGATGATTAGTGCTGATTAGGGGTCGACCAATTATCAGCCTGGCCGATTATCGGCACCGATATTAAGCATTTTTATGATTATCAGTATCAGTCATTTTCAAAACCGATTCGCAGATAAAATAACTGAATTTTGACACGCGCTATTTGGCTCTGATCCAGCCTGTCAGAACTCACCAATCTGTGGCCTAAAGCAATCTCTGCCCATCGTCCATCTGATTTGTTGTGAGTCACGAGTCTGACCAATCAAAGCTGAATTCACTCTCACTCCGAAAGTGCTTGCTAACTGGAGCTGCTTCAGTGATCACACATCAGTTTTCTCACAAAAGTAAAGCAGCAGCAGACATTAAGTTGCAATAAATTACAACCCAATAATGTTACACAGAAGTTGCAAAACACCTCAATACTACCTATGATTTGCGCAATGCAGAAAACGTGAATGGGCTCGCGGAATCCAGTCATGTAAATGGAATTAACTGTATGATGTGAAATATCACGGAATATGTCAAAGTTTGGATGAATTAATCAAAAGTAGGTCAGAACACTTAAAGTCACAATATGGACTAGTATCTGTAAATATTAAGCTGCAATAATAGCATTTAAATATGAATCCAGCATGTTATTCGTGTCTCTGAGTATGTAAATGGCACAGATGCGCAGTTCTCTTTTCTACACAAAGTGTGCGACGCTCGCGGTGATTTCAGTCGTTTCACTACATGAGAACAGAAATACATGAACAACATCTCCAGAACTGCTCAGACTTTCTGCATGGGATTGTGCCTATTAATAATAATTCTACTCATTCCTAAGTTGTTTTTAATTATTAGGACAAGTGCTCCTAATTACAAGACAAACACTGCTCTTCATCTGGGTGTGTGATGGGTTTGGCCGAGGAAAAAACATTTCAGTCAAGACTTTTTTTTTTTTTTTTTTTTTGCTTTAACCCCTGACTACTACAACAATTATTACAACTTTTGTTTAAAAGAATAATCACACAATACGCTATTTCCTCTGTTTTAATGTTAATAGTAAACCCTTTATTGGCAAAAAAAATAAAGTTTTTAACTCATTTGATTAAAAGATATATTAAATTGATTTATGGCTTCATTTGCACTGCACTGTAAATTAAAACTAACTGGAATGTCTAGTGTCACATAGGCCAAGATTAGGATGACAAATCGAGAGATTTCAATAGGCTACTGAACTAAGTGTGCCTGGAAAAGGCTATGAGTGTGTTACAGACTAATAACTACTACAATATAGCTATGAAGAGAATTAAATTATTTACACTTATAATAGACATTTTTTAAAGTTAATCAACTGATGTGCATTAGATGATCAAAATTGAATAGCGACCTCTCGTAGGTTATGATTTAGTCATTAGAAAATAATTAATGCAGAGTTATGAAAGGTTATGCTATTACACATACATTTCTGACATGTAAATTATTGAAGCCAAATCCTTACACTTCCCCAATCTGTTTAGCTGTAGTACAGTATTCATACTTCATAGGTTTAATCATGAAGAATACAGTGGCCCTGCTTCTCTCTCTCTCTTTATATTACTCTTATTACAGATGGATGCACAGAGGAGGACAAGAGTAAGAAGTGCAGTGTGGAGTACTACACTCAACCAACACCAGGGAAGCCGATATTGTCATTCTGACATCCATTTTCATCACACACCAGACACATACATATATACATACATACATACATACATACATACATATACACACACACACACATATATATATATATATCTCGGTTCGAAATATTGGTTATCGGTCTACTTGATCTGTAATAATCGGTATCGGTATCAGCCTTATATGATAGTTATTGTTTGAATATTGTAATAAAATGATCAGAAGCACAGAGCTTATTGCGATCTACAGGACGGGAGGTGTGCTACAATGCTCCGATCATTTACTGAAAACAGACTTTCCCCCAGCCCTAAACGAGAGGATTTCTGTTACCTTAACACAAGCAAACAATCAGTATCGGGTAGACCTTACTCTGAATAATCAGCTGTTAGCATCGGTGGAGAGTATCTACTTGATTGTTGATTACGGAGCTACAGTGTCTGCATGTTCTTGTGTGAACTTTAAACAAAAACAACATGCATCTGTCCTCATTTAGATGTGTGTGTGTATCAGATGTCCAAAACAAAAGTGTTTTGGGGGAATATAGGGCTATATTTCTATGCAGACAAAGGCAGCTGCTCTGGGTTTGTAAAGCGAGTGTGAGATCATGAGACGACAGGTAAGAGTCTCTCCCTCGCTGCAGGGCAAACGCTGGCTGGGTGGGGTTCAGCATACTCCACCATACTCCACCATACTCCTCCGTCACGGCCAGCTCTGGCTCTACTCTCGGAGCGTCACCTCTGAAAATCAATTTCCATTCTCCATCCAACCCCCACCCCCCCCATCCAATCCCATCCCATTCCTGCTTTTAAAGGAAAACCCGGAGATAACAGCTGCTCGAGCCCTCGGGAGACGGCAGGAGAGGGGGAGGGACGGATTCCAGGCTTTAGCACACACAGCTTCCAACTAATAAAAGACTGAACTGTATCTGCAGCACATGAACACTGAAGACACGTGTGTGTGAAGACACAAAGAGACAGACAGACAGACTGAGAGCACCTGGCCCCTTCAGTCAGGACAGACAGCTGGAGAAACACCAGACCTCCTGACCACGCACACACACACACACGCGCGCACACACACACACACACACTCACACGCGCGCACACACACACGCACTGACTGAAGGTGTCATCTGCAGCTGCAAATTCTTTCATTTCAAATAATACATTGATGCATTTAGCAGAATGCAGTTTACTTGTGTAAAGGCTCTCACACACACACACACACACACACACACGCATGCATGCAGGAGTGGATCACGCTCGATGTATTCAGACAGGAAACACAGAAACATGAATGATTGAACACTCACCGGCCGCACAGGAGGGTAACAGACCCCCATCATCCTCCTGAACACCGCAGCGAGAGACAGACAGAGACGGAGAGAGAGAGAGAGGTGCTTCCTGCTTCCAGATCTCTCCGGCACACATTCAAAATCTCCCTCTCTCACTCCCCTCCCCTCTCTCTCTCTCTCTCTCTCTCTCTCTCTCATTCCCCTCCTTTCTCTGTCTCTCTCACTCGTTCCCTCCCTCTCTCTCTCTCTACACTTTTTCGTAAGACAAACAAACCGATTTCTTAATTTTCAAAGAGGTTTAGCTTCTATTCCATCCGATTAGAAATCAGAAAAACTATGTTTATAAATAATAAAACGGCTAACTTATTTTAGTTAGTTAACCAGATAGCTATTCTAGCATTCTCTGAACAAGTTAAAACACGTAAACCAGAGCAAACGGAATTTCATGCTCTCAGCACAAATATCATCATCATCTTCATCATCATCATCATCATCATCATCATCATATGCCATTCACTTCAATTTAATCTTCAAATCCTTGAATATTCATCTGACCAGGAGTATTTTTAAGCATCACAAGAGACTGTATTATGTTTCTGATGTGATATTACAATAATACTGATATTTACAGACATTTAATTGTGTGGATAATCTCTGAACACAGAGCAGATGTGAAGCTCACAGTCAAACGGCTGCTGATAAATGGATAGAGAGACGGATGGAGGGATTACAGAGAGAAAGAGAAGATAAAGAGCGAGATTAACTACACCAACTGAACACACACACACACACACACACACACACACACACACACACAGCTGCTGTAATCCACAAAGCTAATCTAAAACACTGGGACTATTAACAGTGTGTTCTCAGTTCAACACAGATATTGTAGTAATAATAATAACAGTATTATTTCATACACTGTCAGCATCTTGGGCTATTTTTATGGTAATAACAATTGTAAAGTATTACAAATACAATAAAAACCAGCAAACAAACTAAATATTACACAAGATTATTTTTTCATTAACATAAGATAAAAATCCTAAAATGTTTTATACTAAACTCTTTAAGTGTTTTCTCTAATACAAGCGGGACAGTCCAATAAAAGATGTTTGACAGAAGGGGAACACATACAGGGTCTGAGCCTTTAGGAGCACTCCATCAAATCTAGCTTTAAGAGAGACTCAAACTGTCTGAAACGTCCAGATCTGGATCACGTACAGATGTACTTCCACTTGACCTGAGCGACTGAAGTGTTTCAGTGAAAGCAGCATCACTGCGACACACACACACTCAAGCCCAGTTAATACTGAAGTACATCATATAATACACAAGACCAGCAGAACACTTGCATGATCTGTGACTGAGGAACTGCAGCGTGTCACTGAGCTTCTTCTGTGTTTGAGAGACTGCTGACCTCCTGTAATGACCATCAGACGCTCATTCGACGTGAAGATTCGCTCTCATCTAACATTCCTTACTAACTGTGCAATTGAGAACAAGCAGCAGGTCTGTGAATAATGAAGACTTGAATTAAACCTGCGGGCAAAAGCCCCTCAACATGACATCAATTACCAGACGGAGATACGAGATGAAGAGCTGAGGAGCTTAAACCAGATGATTACTGGACCCTGATTAACCTCCGAGGACTCCGGACGATACGAACGCATCACAGCCGAGATCGTGAGCGACTCTGAGCACTACACAGACAGCACTGATCACGGGAAAGAGCGGTCTGATCAGACTCATGACTGGACTGTACTGTGCTTTAACAACATAACAAACGTTCAGCTGATTAAACACTTTCAGAAGACAAAACTCTACAGCTGTGAAACGATTAGTCTATATTATAGACAACATCGACAATAAAGAGACATTAGTTATCGAGGAGTGGTCGGACCTGATGTGAGAGCCTGCAGTAATGCGGTTTGACCAGTGAGGCGCTGTAGAGACCGGAAGACCGTATCTCAGCCTCCTGGACGCAATTCAACAGAAGAAGACACACGGCGCTTCCTGAAGCTGCTGAGCGCCGTCACGGTCAACATGAAATATGCTGCACGCTTTCCACTTACTAAAGAAATAATCAAAAACTGACACGGTGAGAAAGCAGCAGTTAAGAAAGCATCTGATTACAGCGATGTGGATGTTTGTTCAGTACAGTCACATCACGTTTATTTATACTGTATTTTATGCAATAGATGGTCTTAAATCAGTAATAAACATGAGAAACCAGAGTCTGTGTCGCTTTGGGTTAGAATTACGACTAGATTTTCTGTTATAGAGCAGCTCACAGTCTGGAGCTAGCCAACGATCAAATCTTTTTATTAGTGGGGAAAAATTAAAGTGATAGTTTGGTTTGTAGAGATCGAAGCTTGATCTAGCTCAGGACTGTTTTGATTATAATAACTCAGTAAGGTGTTTTAAGACAAATTATGTTATGAATAAAATGGTTTATTCAAAAATAAAACATCTTATCTCTAACCTTTATGACTTACAAAACGTTTTCATACAGCTAGTTAAACGGTTCATATCTCATCGGTCATCTCATTTTGTGTGCCAAACAGATTTGTATGAATTGTAATGACATGATTTTTTACCTTTATTTATTTGTTAGTATATGTATAAATAAACAAGAAGAATTGTACGTTGACTCAGTAAAGGGCCTTATACAGTGTGTGTCACTGTAAAGACAGTTATTCTGTCCCTCAGCCTGGTTAAATGAACCTCTAACATGACTAAAGACTACAGTCTGCTGCTGGCAAAACTCTAATAAACAATGGAAAACATGCATTTTACTTTAATGGAACCTTTTTAATATTTAATAATTAGATTTATATTCCACATTCCTCATTTCTTCTCAGTAAGCGTAGAGCAGTGCATTATGGGCCAGCGTTCAGATGAAGGATGCGTGCATGTTTAATTGGTCTTCAGTGCTGTATAATCAGATTAGCATCGCTCCGTCAGGGTTCAAGCCCGGCTAGTGTTCACACATTAAAACAAGAGCACCATCACCACACCAGGGACAAAAGAGACGACTCCGTACCCCTGCGCCTTTACTGCAGGACTTTAACCGTTACTTATTAGAGTCCAAAAGATCCACCGTAGTTAATATTTATAGCAGATCGCACACGATACGAGGAATGAGCCGGCGAGTGGAG
>NC_039248.1:1602468-1669968 GCF_003368295.1 Carassius auratus | reverse complement strand
GCTGTGTGTGTTCATGGCTGTTGTGTGTGCGTTCACAGTGTGTGTGTTCGTGTGTGTGTGTGTGAGTGTGTGTTCACTGCTGCTGTGTGTGCGTTCACAGTGTGTGTGTTTACTGCTGCTGTGTGTGTGTGTGTGTGTGTGTGTGCGTTCACTGCTGCTGTGTGTGCGTTCACAGTGTGTGTGTGTGTGTGTGTGTGTGTGTGTGTTCACTGCTGTGTGTGCACTTTGGATGGGTCAAAGGCAGAGCATGAATTCGGAGTATGGTTCACCATTCTTGGCAGTATGTCACGTCACATTTCACTCACTTCACTTTTCTAGAGAACTGAAACACACACATTAATGTTGCACTTGTGTAAACATTCAGTCACTGACCACATCAAAATAAAAGCAGAAATCATTTAATGCCAACAGCGTTGACAGACATCACACAAACACCGAACCATGATTCCTACTCTCACGAGATCTGGAAACAGCCACTAATTCTTTTTTCAGTATTGTGACTTGTTTACAACTGAAACTGAATATTGAATAGAGGGTGGGGTTTATTGCAGGGCTCCTCCTCTTTCACATTAGAGGGGCGTGGCTAGTGGACTCCACCCACACCATCAAGCTGACAAACACCATTCCAGAGCCGAAGCAAATTTACAGATTTTGATTGAAGATTACCAAGACAAACTTTTTTCTATTAATCTGCACTGATTATTGTTGACCACACGACAGAGTACACTCAGTGATTCTGATCTCATCTGGACTTTCATTTGAGACAAACTCCAGACCGGCTGAGACTCGTGCGCTCGCTCTATTGTCAAGCGCAATAACCATCACACCCCGATTTTACTGCTCTGCTCGTGAGGTCAAAGTTCAAAGTTGCCATGGTAACACACATGCAATCCCATAGGGTAATTACTCGGGTGGGGGGGTAAACGGGGCACATTACAGCAGCGGAGCAACATCGGAGCACACTCAATACACACAGCTCAAAAATGCAAAGGCTTATCTACAAATCTCCAATCAGAGCATGTGTGTGTGTGTGTGTGTGTGTGTGTGTGTGTGTGTGTGTGTGTGTGTGTGTGTGTGTGTGTGCCCCCCCCCCCCAGCAGCCCACGTCAGGATAAATAGGAGATCAGAGTCTAATGCCACTCTGAAACAAGTGTAGATCTCTTTAGCACAACAAAAAGCCTCTTTACTGTCAGTGATACAGTAAATCCTCTTCTGACAGCGTCGCACGCGTCTGATTTTAATATCACAGCGGCTCAGAAGGCAACTACAGATTTAGACCAAAGAGATGTTTTAAACCATTGCATGAACTGAAGAACAGACACTGGAGCTGGAAATCATCTCTGTGCCAGTGTTAAACATGTCTCATTCCTTTCATTTCCTCCACGGCCTGCTCTTCATGAGTGTGTCTCTAGTCAGCGAGCGCTCGGGATCCTGCAGCCTCCATCTCTGTCTCTGTCTCGCTGCAGGCGTATTTCCAGACTCTCTCTCGGAGCAGGATCAATACCTTTTTTGGGCTACACCAGCGAGCTCCACACACACACACACACACACACACAGCCTTAAACCGTCATGGTGCAGTTTAGAGAAACCGTGAGCCATTAGCCTGTGAAAATGAGCCATTAGGGTCCATGCAGCACTTTAGATCACTTACCGGAGAATGAACAGAAAGAGAGAGAGAAGGAGAGATGATAAAACACTGAAATGAGAGATGAGATCACGTCTGTCTGATACACAGAGCAGCAGAAGAAGAGATCATGGAGGAGGATGGAAAAGTACCGCAGGATGGAGAGATGGAGAGGACAGCAGGCCTCGGGAGAGAGAGAGAGAGAGAGAGACGTGTGTGCTGTTTGTTTTCATCTCATGTAACGAGATCTGAGGAGCACACAGCATCTGTTCTTTCACAAACACAAAAGCACAGAATGGTGGTTTTAACGCTTACCTGTCCGGTGTCCTCGGTACCGTCCATCCGCGCTCGTTTGCATTCAGCCCCGACCGAATCCCCCGCCGCCAAGCCGCCCTCCGGCTCCGGATCCCCGCGCTTCATCCCCCGAGCCGCCGCCGAACCGGAGTCCAGATCCCGGTCGTGCTCCAGGATCCCGTGGCTCACGGGCAGCATCACAGATGCGACGTCGGTCGACATTAACATTGAAGAGGGCCGCAGATGTTGCGTATGAAGAGCGAATAACGAAGACGAGGAGTTCTGCAGAGGATCAGAACCGACGCTCGTCTGACGCGTGGAAACCCGTTACAATGTGACGCGCGCGTGCCGCATAAAGGCCTTTGAAGAGTAGCGAGTATCTGAGGCCTGTGCGCGATCCCGAGCAGAAGAACCCAGCGAGCGACGGAACACTGGAGAAGATCACGAGATGTGGAACTTAAAAACGGTGGAAAACCCGAGTGTAGCGCGTGGAGGACGAACGCGAAGGAAACGCGTAATGCGTCTGAAGGTCTCGGATCTCAAACGCTCTTCCAACAAATAAAACACAAAACCGTCAAGTTCGCCTTTAAAAACAGGCGTCAGGGAAAAACGCGAGAGAAACGCGATGCATCATTCCAGTCCTTCGATAGATTCAAGAGATTTCCTAAAACAAAGGAGTGGCGTGGAGCTGCTGCTGCTTTCCTTTCTTCTCTCTCTCTCTCTCTCTCTCTCTCTCTCTCTCTCTCTCTCTGGATTCTTGCGGCGGAGAGGAAACGCACGCGCACACGCGCCCCTCCTCTCCGGTTTCCTCGCGCTCCCGTTGCTTTATTCTTGCTGCGGTTTCCAGTTTTCCCCGTTTGAGCACGAAGCGCTTTTAGCGTTTAAGATTGCGTCTGTCTAGATGTGTATTTTTACCGTCTCTGTGTTTTCTTTGCATAAACCCGACATGCAGCGACCGGGAAGCGTCAACATGTGACGAGCCAAGAATGAACGTTCCGTCTGAAAGGAAGGGGAAAAAACATTTGGTGAAAAGCAGACACTTTTAGCTCGCGACTGAAAGAGCGAATGTGCTGGAAATCTACGGCGACCCGCGCGTACGGATCTGTCGATATGAGGAGATGATCAGAGCGCATATGTTTATTGATTGTGAGGTTCATATGCTGCACAGTTTGTTCCTGCTGGATTAGTTCCAGTGGAAAACTCCGAGCGGCGCGTCTGTGGCGACCTCTAGCGGCCACACGGTGCACTACAGCAGCTCGAGCAGACACAGACACACAGCGCTTCATTAACTCTTCTGGACTGCTCCTAGTTCCCTTCACTTCAGGAGAAAGCGGAATCATTGGGCAAAATGTATTGAGTCACATTTCAAATAAAATATTAACTACACTACCAGTCAAAAGTTTAAAAAAAAGTCTCTTCTACTCAGCAAGTCTGCAATATTGAGTTAAAATTTTGAGAATAAACATGTAACAATTTATTATTTTGTTGAAAACTTATATTCTATTTGATGAATAGAAATGTCCTTATCTGTTAAATAAAAGTAATTTTCTATAATTTCTACCCCCCCCCCCCCAAAAAAAAACCCAACAAAAACTAAAATAGCTATAATATAATAAAAACACATCTCTTTCACCAAATATTCTAAATAATACATCTCATAATTTTGTATTGCAGTAATATCTGATCAAATGCGCATTATTGTTATTCTTTAGCTTGGGTCAAACTAATTAGTTTCCCTTGGTTGGAACAACAGCTACGCTCATTTTTCTCTATTTCCAGGATCTTCATCCCGTGGTAACTAGGATTTACACAAGCTCCAGTCTGGATCCAAAACACCTGAGAAGAGATGATGCTGACCCTCAGAGGACCTCAGATGATGCTGACCCTGAATCAACAACAGAACTAACAATTATTGCTACAAGTGTGACTGCATCATATAATAACTGCTGTTTATAATGTTCGTCGTCTGTTTGATTACATGTCATTAACTGCATGAATTTTACAGTATTTCTACTATCTGTACATCAGGTTAGTCACCGCTGATAAGCTACTTCTAAATATAACAGAAACTTTAATTTTCTGTAAAGCTACTTACTAATAAAGTGAGGCAGAACAGTAGCTCTGGTTTTTACTGATGTGGAAGTATGTGCTTATTTCTTTTAACCAAATGTTTCTGTGGCATCAAAACTTGCAGAACAAACTCAGGAGCTCTGGGAGCTAGCCATGCTCAGTTTTCTAGATGAATGCATTATTTAGTTAAACAAACGACTGGTAAATATAATACACAAACAGTGCAGGTTAAATGCATGATGTGCTAGGATCAGGTCGCTCATCGAGGACGGAAACCTTGAACAAGAATCCCATCAATGAAAATGTTGTACGTTTGTGTGTCTACAAGCTTAAATTGTGTTCAAAAAGAAAATCTGAATGAAATCTGAAAGAGTGTAATGACCTGTGAGTGAAGCAGACACACTGGAACCTGAGGTCTTGGAGTGAGCTGAAATGAACACGTGTTTGTTATGAGAGTGGAGGTGAAGCTCGTCTGGGCTCAGAGCCAGAAATGTGTGTATTTGCAAGATGTTACAGAAGATTTACTCATTTGTTCCTTGCATCACCTGTTTACGTGAAGCTCTGCTCGCAGCCCGCAGTTACATCACAAAACCTGGATTTCTTTTCTTCAGCCAATAAAAGACTAGTTCTATTTGTTGACCCAAAAGATCTGCCACAATTGGTGGTGTCCAAGCGTCCCACCTCTGTGTCCCGCGGGAGAGACACCAAACTAAGGACACGTCTGAGTTGGGAGATGGTCAGACCGACTCTGAGGATCGAAGCAGGACGCCTCTGTGTTCAGAAAGCAGTGGGTGAGTTATCTGAGAAACACTGGTCATATTAGTAATCATCTAAAGAGGTCATTCCTATGAGCGGGGAAGTGTGGGACTGACAAAAAGTTGGCAAAAGTTGAGTTTCTCCTGGATTTAATGCATATTGTTAACTTCTGACTATATTTTGTTGAGATTTCGAGTGCTGTTTGGAAGCCACTTTCACTAGACAGCTGCTTTAACACTGTCTCATGCAGATCACACAGATATAGATTTGCATAGTTAAAGCACTGAGATCGCTTACGGTGTGTGATGTGACTGCTGTGCAAGAGTTTGCACTGCTTCATCTTTCAACAAAAGTTATTTGTGAATCCTGTATTACACAGACTCATTCAAACTAAAACAGTCTTTATTTAGTTTGGTTAAACTGTTGTCATCAGCAGTCCACAAGGAGACAGTGTTGCACTGCAGCGGATCAGTGATGTGAGGATGTTCTGCTCAATGATGGGACACACACAGTCAAGAGCTAATACGGTTATTATACTTCTGTAAATGCAGATCTCAGACGTGTTTGTTTAGAACAGGGTTCCTCACATCCCTCCAGGGCAAGATTAGAGGAACTCTGGTTTATTATTAGAGCCAAAAGGTATAAATCTGAAGATATTTAGTCAGTATCCATCAGGTTTTGAGTAAAGTGTAGCATATAAACCATATAAATATTCACAGCGCTATCTAGATATGCTGGCTGACAATTCCAACATTTTGGTCAAAACAATGCTATTTTCAATGAGCTCAAATACTGTACATACAATATGCATTAAATGGTTGTTTATTGATGTGAATATACATGACTGTTATGTAGATGTGAGAGGAATGAATAAAACGCCAAAAGCTGCTATGATTCTCTCCTCCACCATATTTGAAGTTTATGGATCGCCCTCAGAAACTCGGGTATCAAAACTATCATGTCCAATTTCCGACTAGGAAACCTCTAATTACGATAAATCTGATAGCAGCATAAATACCTGATTGTGTCCTCATATCTTATGTCTCTTCATAACTTCTCCAGTTTCATCTGTGTCGCTCCATCATGTGCTGACCACAGAAATGTGCATTATATTGACAAAAGTATTGGGACCCCTCCTTCTAATGAACAGGTTTGACTATGTTTGGACAGGACTCTTTTCTATTCTAATGTGACAGTGGCTCTGTGTATGAGGCACGTTTCAGAACGAAATGATTGATTGAGTCAGTGTGGAAGATCTTGACTTCAAATGCAGACCTTGAGCCAAAAACTCATCCCCAAACACCAGTGACTCATGCACACATATGGGTACAGTCATTTTAGATGCTTCCAAAACTGTTGCAAATACAATTTTTAAATAATTGAATTGTTTCCATCCAGCTCTCACAGTTTTGGAAGAGCCTTTTTCTGATCTAAAGAAAGGGGTGTCAATACTTTTGTCCATATAGCGCATGTGATCCCTTTAACCTGATTTGATGAGATTCTCAGAGAAAAGCTCCTGAAATCACTGTCAGATATGGCTTGGTTGTCATTTATTCTGGTGTATTCTGAAGTATCTGGAGTAGATCTTGAGTTCATGTTGATAACAGTTGTTGTCGTCCGCAGCTCATCTCATCACCATGTCAAACACCTCGTCTCTGAGCCTGAACTCCAGCGTCTCTGGGTGGCGCCGTCCGCTCTGGTACCAGTATGAAGTGTGTGCGGACGCTCCTCATTGGTTCATCTTCTACTTTGGAGTCAAAGTATTGAACCTGGTTGCAGGATTCCCAATGAACGCGCTCGTGTTGTGGCAGATTCTGAGGAAGAAGAGTGAAGGCTCGACGTCAGACGTCTTTATCCTAAACCTCTCCATCCTCGACGCCTACTTCGGCCTCATGACGCCGGTGGACATGGCCAACCGTCTGTACTTCAACGATGCATCCGTCTGGTACTCCCAGCGTTTCGCTTACGGACTCAAAGACGTGACTCCGTTGTTTCTCACCTGTATTTGTCTGGACAGGTACATCGCTGTGGTCCATCCCATCCTCTTCACAGGGATCCGTGACACTCGCTTCCGGATCGGCGTCTCGCTGCTGGTGTGGGGACTCGTCCTGGCCTACTCTCTGACCAAATGCATTTTAGGCGTCATGAGCGTGAACGAGGTCTTCAGCGGAGTCATCCTCTCGGCCTTCTTCATCATGATGTTCTGCAACCTCTCCATCATCTGGGTCCTCAGGAAGAGCGTCGCAGGGAAAGAAGTCATGAACCCGGTGAAGAAGAAGGCCTTTAAAATGGTGATCATCGTCCTCGCCATCATCGTTGGGAACTATCTGCCTCCCGTGGCTCTGATGCCGTTTGCCTCCACCTTCTCGTTCAAGAAGCTGCATTGTAAGGTTCTTCTTGGTGTCTTCTCCATCATGGACCTGAGCTGCACCATCGAGCCCCTGCTCTACATCTCTAAGATGGACCGATCCACGTTCTGTCGATGCCTGCAGAGTCCTTCCAAGAAACCCATCACCGTGAGGGTCTGAAATTAAAAACTGACTGATTTTAGAGTGATTTTATATGATTGTAGACCTTTGGGTTGTCATTGTATCTTTCTAATCCAGTGGCTCTCAACTGGCGTCATTAACAAAACTACATAACATTCACTCTTAAAGTCATGTAAATAACTGTTCATCTTACTGAGCCTGATCAGGGTCTGCTTATTACATTAATGCATTTAATGTTTAATAAGTAAATTTTAGCACCGTGTGCATGATGCTTGGTGTAGGGTTGGAATACTGCTCTTATTTTAACGGATTTAACGAAGCGCTGGTGGTCAGTGTGTTGACTGTGTGAAACTGTGCTGGATGCTGTGTTTTCTGTGTGTGGTGTTTCTCCAGACGTCTCCTGTTTAACTCTTCGTGACTCTCTTCTGATTGATCTTCAGACTCTGGGAAGATCTGAACTTTACCTTCTCCTCCTCACTGCTGTGTTTGTGTCAGATAACCTGATTCCTTTACTTCTCACAGATTAGACGCCAGCTTTACAGATGCATAATTAAGAATATTAACGAGTCACTAATTAAGACGTTAATATAAATGCCTGGGGATTAATTAAGAACAGACTGAGGTGACGCAGATGGTACGAGCTTGTAATTGTGTAACTAGATGATGCTACGAGATTAATTAAGATGAAAAACATTTACAGTAGATGCTCTCGAGCGCTTGTGTTGTCTCTGACCTCGGACTACTAGAAATGGTTTAATAACCCGAGCGTAATAGAGAAGACAAGAACAGTTGCTGTATGTTTAATGCATAAAGGAACTCCAAAAATGATAAACTTACTTGTCTGTGTTCACTTATTCTTCCATCCTGAATTACAGCAGCCACATGTGTATAAACTCATAAATGTCAAAATAACAGAAGAGGGATATTTATCTTGAGACAGCACACAGTTTTGATATGACATATACAGATCTACAGATGAGCATGTGAACAAACCTGAAAAAGTCCCAAAACTCCACAGCTTTACGTGAGATGAGCACTAATTATATAAACGAGCACATCTTCAGAGACAAATATCCATTCATTCTCAAACTCCACTGGTGCTGTGTGTTTAGAAAATGAACATGAAAGGAAAAGTGTCAAATGCATGAAAGTTGTATTATATATGTTCGTCATCAGTACGAGAAACAATAAAGGCTTTACTAAACTCCCATGCATTAAAACATCTGAATGAGTGAAATTAACTTAAAATGCCCAAAGGCGAACTATAGAGTCCTAACACAAACAGAATCTGATGTTGTCCTGTACAGGTAGACATTCAGTCCTACAACGAAATATCAAACATGCATCAAATATATATATATATGTGTGTGTGTGAAATAAGAATATACAAGTGAACAGACCAATCACTGCATCAGTGTCTGTATAAAACCACAAACTAAATTTGGAGTAAGTTCTGGTCGTGCTCAGCAGTAAATCAACTGAAATGAAACCGTGTTTGGAACATGGTTTATCCTGCAATATGTATTTCTCTATAGAGATTGGCTCTTATATGGTAAAGCTTGTCTGTGGCAGAGAGCCAGAAATCTTGTTACCGTAGATTTGTTTCTTGCATCAGCTGTTTTTGTGAAGCGCTTCTTGCAACCTGCAGTTGCATCACAAAATTTGTTCGTCCCCTTGCATCGAACTGCAGAGACTTTAATCGCAAACTTTTCCGCCAGACCCTGCCCTCCATCCAATCACAGACGAGATCATCTTGTTGACCCGAAAGAACTGCAACTATTGGTTGCATCCATAAGCTCCCGCCTCTGTCTCCCGCGGGAAGAGCTTTTCTGGGAGCGCCCCGAGAGAGACGCTAAACTGACGACGCGTCCGAGTTGGGTTCTGGTCAGAGAAGCGTCTCCAGTCGTACAGAACTATAGCAGACGCCTCCGTATTGAACAAGACATATTTAACTCAAGAGACAAGCTCTAAAAAGCATTGTTTGTTGTGTGTCTGAAGTTCAGGAGATATTCCAGTCGCTTGTCAGAGACAGATCGTTATAACAGACGTCCGCAGCTCATTTCATCATCATGGACAACACCTCGGCTCTGAGCCTGAACTCCAGCGTCTCCGGGTGGCATCGTCTACCCTGGTACCAGTTCGAGGAGTGTGCGCAGGCTCCCCACTGGTTCCTGTTGTACTTTGGAGTCAAAGTATTGAACCTGGTTGCAGGCGTCCCCTTGAACGCGCTCGTGTTGTGGCAGATTCTGAGGAAGAAGAGTGAAGGCTCGACGTCAGACGTCTTTATTTTTAACCTCTCCATCCTCGACGCCTATTTTGGACTCATGACAACAGTTGACCTCTCCAACCGTCTGTACTTCAACGATGCATCCGTCTGGTACTCGGTGCGTTTCGCTTACGGACTCAAAGACGTGACTCCGTTGTTTCTCACCTGTATTTGTCTGGACAGGTACATCGCTGTGGTCCATCCCATCCTCTTCACAGGGATCCGTGACACTCGCTTCCGGATCGGCGTCTCGCTGCTGGTGTGGGGACTCGTCCTGGCCTACTCTCTGACCAAAAGCTTCTTAGGCGTCATGAGCGTGAACGAGGTCTTCAGCGGAGTCATCCTCTCGGCCTTCTTCATCATGATGTTCTGCAACCTCTCCATCATCTGGGTCCTCAGGAAGAGCGTCGCAGGGAAAGAAGTCATGAACCCGGTGAAGAAGAAGGCCTTTAAAATGGTGATCATCGTCCTCGCCATCATCGTTGGGAACTATCTGCCTCCCGTGGCTCTGATGCCGTTTGCCTCCACTTACTCTTTCGTAACGTTTCGCTGTAAGATCAGCCTCAGCGTCTTCTCCATCATGGACCTGAGCTGCACCATCGAGCCCCTGCTCTACATCTCAAAGATGGAGCGCTCCGCTTTCTGTCGATGCCTGCAGAGTCCTTCCAAGAAACCCATCACCGTGAGGGTCTGAAGTGTGTGTGATTTGAGACTCTTGGACTGTCTGAGTCTCGTGTGATCCAGGGATCTCCAGCCCTGCTCCTGAAGAGCTTCTGTCCTGTCTGTAAACGTGATGGGTCGGGATGGAGCTGAAATCTGCAGGACGGTGGGTCTCCAGGAGCAGGGCACTGACAGCATGAAAACCACCGTCAAATAATACAATAAAATAACCATATATAATCATTATGAAAGCAGAACAAGGGAGAAAACACTTCTCATGTTCTTGTTCTTGTCAAAGAGTGTCTCTCCATCAAACTCCACATTATTTTGGCACAAGTTTATCTTCATCTTTAGACACCATGAATGAAACTTCAAAGAAACCACAGACCAGACAACATTAAACACACACATAAACCAGAAGAAAATGGGTTGAGCTGAACATGAAACCCCTTGACAAACAAAACATTTTATATTAATCCATGTTCATATCTGTATGTCACTGATCAGGGTCTACTGACACTTAATATATTTCAATGTTCGCTTTTGTGACTCTTGTAAATCCCTGCATGCGCTGATGTAAAATCTCATCTCTGATTTGATCAAAACCATTAGAGAAGCACTGATTTAACGAAGCGCTGGTGGTCAGTGTGTTGACTGTGTGAAACTGTGCTGGATGTTGTGTTTTCTGTGTGTGGTGTTTCTCCAGACGTCTCCTGTTTAACTCTTCGTGACTCTCTTCTGATTGATCTTCAGACTCTGGGAAGATCTGAACTTTACCTTCTCCTCCTCACTGCTGTGTTTGTGTCAGATAACCTGATTCCTTTACTTCTCACAGATTAGACACCAGCTTTACAGATGCATAATTAAGAATATTAACGAGTCACTAATTAAGACGTTAATATAAATGCCTGGGGATTAATTAAGAACAGACTGAGGTGACGCAGATGGTACGAGCTTGTAATTGTGTAACTAGATGATGCTACGAGATTAATTAAGATGAAAAACATTTACAGTAGATGCTCTCGAGCGCTTGTGTTGTCTCTGACCTCGGACTACTAGAGATATATATTCAACTTCATCATACAGTGCTGACTTTGTAGCATTCTTTGAACAGTTTGCTTTTATTTCCTATTATATGACCTTTTTATATAACAATTCTTTTATAATGGTCGTTTTGTTCATCAAACATGTTTAAGTCAAAATGAAAAGAGATGAAAAGTTGTGTTTGCGATCATATTTCATTTTATTGTAAATCAATAATTTTCACATTTTATAACATACGATGATAAGATCTTATATATCGACCAATCTGTTTTTCCATCATTTTTATTTATTTAAGAAATCTAAATAAATTTTCAAATGATTAGTGTGGAAAATAAACACACTTATACATACTTTAGATGACAACTACTCGATTCTGTAATCTTATTACAGTATTTTTCAAAAATAAAGATTTTTTTTTAAATGTCTATAAAATTAAAAGGAAGTAAAACACCGTAATCTGGTAAGTTTGTGTGTATTGTGTCCAAGATTAGTTTTCTTACACAATTGGCAGATATTTTTTAAGTAAAAAACATTATACTTGTCAAGTAAACGTGTCATAATTCCAGAATCTGTAACGTTTCTACTAGAAAATAGAGATGCAACAACTAATCGATAAAATCTATTATTATCAATGATGAAAATCAGTGACGATGATTCTCATTAAGGATTATTCGGCTGTGTCCTCAGTGCACGTAACTGCCAGTTGCATCTAGTTACAGCACTGAATAACACATTTCTATGACATAATGCATCTACAAACACTGGAGGAAACAGAATGAGCTCCTGCAGGAACCAAGCTGCCCAAGATCTTTATTTCAAGCTTCAGGCGGATGCTTTAGTGTAATGGCTGTCTGTTTTTACAGATACATGTGTGAGTCCTCAGTGAACCGTCAAATCCTTGTCTGTAAATGTCACAAGTTCACACAAGTCTTTCCATTTTTGCATAAAAGGCCCTTCCTGACAGTCTGCCTTAAGTTAAAATCTTTTATTATTAATTACTGTGATTTCATTCGTCTTTATGATCTTTATTGTTTCAATTTTTGATCTAGATTTTTAACTGATTAACAAATTTTTTTAAACAAATGTAGGGTTTTTAACCAATTTTGTTAGGTTTGAGCCTCTGCTGCTCTTAACTAACAGTATTGGAAATTACCAAAATAATGTTTTAGCTCTGTATCGGTTAGACCTGCAATATGCATAAGCTTTTTAGTAACAGTAGTAGGCTATTTCTAAAAAAAAAAGGACAGAAAAAAGTCAAGTGCTTTATGATGTTTTTTGATTCAGATACACAATTAGTTAATAAAGTAGATAATGCCAGCAAGTATGTGTGCTGTTATCAAGGCAAAGGAGGATATTTTTGTTGTTATGTGAATAAATACTATCTAGTTGTTTCAGTTTGTTAAAATAAAAGTCCCGTCTCAATCACATCAGCCTACGACGATATTAGAACAATCTGTTATCAGCCGATATATCGGTAAACCTCTCGTTATTTCTGTCATTACTATAAAAAAGACCGATTAAATTGGCAGAAAGGAGTTGGCGCTAGGATTGCAAAGGGGTGTAATATTTCAGGTAAATTTCTGTAAAATTTCCCAAAATTCCCGGAAGATTCCAAAAATTCCTGGAAAGTTTCCAAAATTACTGGAAATTTACCACCTTTTTGCATTTTTGTTATTATTTAAATAAATCCTAATCTAGTTGTTTCAGTTTGTTATTTGCCCAATAACTGACAATAAAAGTTTTTTTCTCTATTATAACATGTGGTCTAATAAATTCTTAAGCACTGTATGTGTTCACAGCTTTCTGTTGGCACATTGGGCTGAAAGACATTGGGCAGAATGTGGAATAGTGTGTTTTTCTCATTAAAATAAAAATATGGAATTTTTAATTTTATTTTTATTTATCCGTTTAATAGAAACAATAATCAGCCAACAATTCGATTATCAAAATAATTGTTAGTTGCAGCTCTATTGGAAAACAAGACAAACATACTAAAGGAAAAAATACTGTCTTGCAGTGTGTGAGATCAGCTGCTGTCGTTCTCAGTGCTGTCAAAATAAAAGTCCCGTCTCGACCACATCGGCTGATGATAATATATCTCTAAACCTCTAGTTATTTCTGCCATTACTCTAAACATTGGCAGAAAGCGGTTGGTGCTAGGATTGCAAAAGGGTGTACTATTTCTGGTAAATTTCCGTAAACTTCCTGGAAGATTAAAAAAAATTCCTTGAAATTTTCAAAAAATGTCTTTAAAGTTTCCAAAATGACTGGAAATGTACCACCTTTTTGCAGCCCTGGTTAGCGCTGGGTAACTCTGGCACAGATCTGCTGGAGACTCTCCCTGCTGGCTGGAGGACCGCTGACGGACGTCACGTAACCCGGATAGTGGTCAAAGAACTCCGGAGCCGGACAGCTGAGGCTCATCTCCGCTTCATCAGGTGGAGAGACGAGCGGAATCAGCTTAGCATGAGCGTAATCAATCTCAAAGCCCTCAAAAATAAGCCCCACCCCCCAGGCACCTAGCCCCGCCTCCAGAAGCCCGGACACCTTCCGGGAAGCCAGCGCTAGCCGCCGATAGTCATCCTCCTCCAGCCGGAAGATGTCACTGGAGAGGGGCTTCCGCGGGACCAGAACGGTCAGTCCGGGCGTGTTGGGGAACGGCGTGAGGAACGCCACATGCTCTTTGTCTTCCCAAACTCTCCACTGCTTCTCTTCTCCACGTACGATGCGTGGGAACAGACCGGGATCGGATGGATCGCCCAGAAAGGTGTAGTTGGGCGCCGCATTCGGGTTTGGCAGCTGAGCCCGGATTTTGTCCCTGATGGCGTCTAGATCCTCATCCGTCCAGCGCGGGCCGCTCTTGGAGCTGATGTATCCAGGATCATACGTCTGGAAATCCTCCTCCGCAGCGAGGTGAGGTTTCCACTCCGAGTGCAGGCCGTGGAGAGGCACCACGTGGAGCTCGGCTCCGGCTCGTCTGTGTGGAGTATAGACCAAAGCGCAGCGCTGCGCCGCCAGACTCTCACACAGCAGCTGCGACACTGACCTGGCGCCCAGGAGCAGATGCAGGTACGCATCCTCAGGTAAGTGGAAGAGGCTGGAGGAGCTGCTGAAGCTCTTATGGGTGACGACAGCGACACCTGGAGTCCACGGGGAGGAGTGCAGATACGCCGACAGCTCCGACGTCTCCCAGATCACACTTCTGTCCTGAATCCCAGACACAGACGACGACATCCTGGGAGTGAAAGGAAGGAGGAGGATATTAAACCTCTCAGAGACACCTACATTTGATTCACTGTTACAAATCAATCCTTATCTAATCATGACATGACAATCGTGTTCAGGTCAGGAGTCCCAGGTTTTCAAAACAAAACCTGCCCAATTGCTTCTCAAAACTAGTCCAATCGCGTTTTATTCCGGATGATAAAAATACAAGTTTTTGGTGGAGTTCCCCTGGTAGCCTATTATTCTCATTCTAGGGGCTAAATATCATGTTACTGGTCCTGGGGTCGCTTCGGGTATGGCGTGCTAATATTTACTTGAACTAGACTTTCAACCCTTTTAAATGTACAGCCACTGTACAAACCCAAATCAAGACTTCATGAATATATGAATATATAACAATACAGGTCATTATCATTAGCTTTAATAAGGTTGTGTGTAAAGCTTCTTATTGCATAATGAAAGTAAATAAATAATAATAATACTAATAGTAATAAAATAGATAATAATAAAAAGTAAAACAAATGACCACTTTTAATCCGCGAGGACGCATTAAATGGATCAAAAGTGTGACACTTATAATGTTACAAATGATTTCTGATTCAAACACATGCTGTTAGAACTTCATCTGTGAGGCCTGAAACATTAAATGTATCAGTTTCCACAAGTATTGCGTCATAATATCATGATGTTACAGCAGAAGTGTTTCTGTAACGTCACCTTCCTAAGAATCCTCCGAGTAAGAGCGAGCAAACAGCGCAACCGTTCAGGATCCCGCGCGGACCGATCCTCATCACCGGAACACAGATATCACACACAACATCAGATAACCGTGTTCCGCTGGAGATCTGTTCTTCTGCTGCAGCTTCAGGAGAGTCTGGTGAAGCCGGAAGCGCCGCCTGCTGGCCGGAAGCGGAACTGTGCCGTGGGTTTCATCTCGAGCAGCAGATGGCGCCAATGCTCAGTGTTCAGATGTGAAAGTCCTCTCTTATTCCTTGATTCAGTCGTTGAAATAGTTTGATCTTTTGCTGGCAAACGCATCTGTGCAGTCATGCAGTGATTATGTGTGAGTTATTGTTTGTCTGAACCAGTTTGATCCGGTCTGAACCAGCAGTGAATCAGTCTCAGTCTTTCAGCTGAAGTGTGCTTTATTGTTTTGACTAATGTTACGGTCACATTGTCAGAAATGAACAATAGTTTCATATACAGTACAAAAATAGTGCAGAACAACACATATACAGGTGCTTCTCAAAATATAATGTCGAGGAAAAGTCTTTTTTTTTAATAATTCAACTCAAATTGTGAAACTCTTGTATTAGATCAATTCAATGCACACAGACTGAAGTAGTTTAAGATTTTGGCTCACATTTAACAAAAACCCACCAATTCACGATCTCAACAAATTAAACTAATTCATAAGACCAAAATAAAAATGAAAACATTTTTGTGAATTGTTGGCTTTCTGTAAAGTATGTTGATTTACTGTACATGTACTCAATACTTCGTAGATGCTCCTTTTGCTTTAATTACTGTCTCAGTTCAGCGTGGCATGGAGGTGATCAGTGGCTCTGCTGAGGTGGTCTGGAAGCACAGGTTTCTTTGACCGTGTTCTTCAGCTCATCTGCATTGTTTGGTCTCTTGTTTCTCATTTCCTCTTAATACTAATACTCCATAGATTCTCTCTGGGGTTCAGGTCTGGTGACCAACACCATGGTCATTTAACCAACTTTTGGTGCTTTTGGCAGTGTGGGCAGGTGTTAAATCCTGCTGGAAAGTGAAATCAGCATCTTCAAAAAGCTGGTCAGCAGAAGGAAGCATGAAGTATTTCTTGGTAAACGTGTGCAGTGACTTTGGTTTTCAAAAAACACAATGGACCAACACCAGCAGATGACATTGCACCCCAAATCATCACAGACTGTGGAAACTTAACACTGGACTTCAAGCAACTTGGGCTTTGAGCTTCTCCACCCTTCCTCCAGACTCTGGGACATTGGTTTCCAAATGAAACACAAAACTTGCTCTCATCTGAAAAGTGGACTTTGGACACTGGGCAACAGTCCAGTTCTTCTCCTGAGCCCAGGTAAGACTCCTCTGATGTTGTCTGTGGTTCAGTAAATCTCTTGACTCGTCTGTGTGTGGTGCTCTTGATGCCTTGACCCCAGCCTCAGTCCATTCCTTGTGAAGTTCACTCAAATTCTTGAATATATTTTGCTTGACAATCCTCATAAGGCTGTGGTTCTCTCAGTTGGTTGTGCATCTTTTTCTTCCACACCTTTTCCTTCCACTCAACTTTCTGTTAACATGCTTGGATACAGCACTCTGTGAACAGCTTCTTTGGCAATGAATGTTTGTGTCTTACCCTCCTTGTGAAGGGTGTCAATGATTGTCTTCTGGACAACTGTCAGATCAGCAGTCTTCCCCATTACTGTGTAGCCTAGTCTCAGGAAACCTTTGCAGGTTTTTTGAGTTGATTGGCACGTCACCATATTTGTATTTGTAGAAATGGTGAATTGGTGGGTTTTTGTGCACTGAATTTAATACATAATACACATTTTCACAATTTGAGTTGAATACTGAAATAAATGAACTTTTCCTTGACATTCTAATTTATTGAGAAGCACCTGTTTATGGCTTATTCATACAGAGAAGGTCAGAATCATAGACTGTATAAAGGTCAAAACATGTGAAATGTCACTTTAACAAACTAATGTGAGACTCCTCTCAGTGTGTTATTTTCTGTCTCAGATTAAGCCTGAGCTGATGGAGTTAAACAGATCATCCATCAACAGGACTCTCTCTCTCACACACACACACACGGTCTTTAGATGTACAGTTAAATAAAGAACTAGATATTCCCTTCAATGGTCCTGCGATGTGACAAATGCGTTACATTTAAAATATCTGTCACAAAAAAAATTGGCAAACACCCAAGATCCTTGGGCCAATAGCGGTTCATAATTATCCATGGAGTTAAAACTTCTACTGCATTTCCCCCATCTAAACCATCTTTAACTGACCAGATGCATGTAAATATCATCTCCTGCAGGTTTCTCACATCACAGCTCTTTCATGAACCCCACACAACCCTAACTCCACAAACACTGTGATCTACCTGAAGATTTAGAAAATCTCAAATGTTTCTAATAAAGTAATACGCATGTCCAGCCCACAGCTGCTCTCATTATTTGTACAGCCATTACTGCCAATCTTTATACTCGTCTGATATTGTCTTATACGTTTTACTGTCGATATCTTCAGTCCTGTGTTGGGTTGGTAAGGGAAGAGGGAGGTTTGGGGGCATAATAGGTTTTTTTTCCCTTCCTCATAATTTTTTTTTGTAGTTTACCAAGAAAGGAAATGCAACCCAAAGACAACATTATTTTGAAAGCATCTTTATTGGAAAACAAGTGATTTCACAGCTACACCGTGACAGATCCAGCATGTTTAGCCAGTTTAAATAGCACATGTGAAGCCTATTTACAAGCTCTACAGCAACAGATTCAGTGTAACGATGACCGATGAGCCCCTTCTGGACGATGAGCGACTGGAGAGAAAGAGAGAATGAGTGAGTTTAGATCAGAAACACCAGAGGAAGCGTCTAACTCTGACCGGCGCTGACGGGGTCCTGGGGTTTGGCTTTGCTCCTGCGGTTCTTGGCAGACTGGATCTCCTCCATCAGGTCCTTCAGATAGCGGATCTCTCGGCTGATGGACTCGGCTCGCTCCTGGAGCTGCTGGTTCCTCTTCTCCAGCTCGGCACACTCGGAGCTCAGCGTCTCCTGCTCGGAGCGCTTCTTCTGACGATAGCGCGTCGCTGCCGTTTTGTTCTGCTCCATCTTCTTCAGTTTCTTCTCCACCACTTTAGGAGCGCCGGCCGGGTCGGGTCTGGAGTAGGGTTTGGTTCTGGAGGAGCCTGCGTGCTTCGGAGAGGGTTCGGGATCTGATCCGGAGACGGAGATCCCGCTGTCGCTGTCGGACGGATCCGCTGTGGGAGTCAGCAGCAGCACGATGTGGGAAGGAGTCAGCATGAGCTCAGCGGACTGGATCACAGACACCTCGCTGCCCAGCTCCAGTGTGTAGCTGGGGACCGGAGACGCAGGCTCAGACTTGACCTCTACAGGCTCCTGAAGGTCAAGGGTCAGCGGAGGCAGAGCCAGGCCCAGCTCTGAGGAGCCGAACGGAAGTGAGTCCAGGTCCAGATCCATGTCTGTGTCCAGGCAGGCCAGCAGTTCCTCCGGAGAACTGGGAGGCTCGTCTGAATCACACGATCCGATGAGAGAATCCAGGTCCAAGTCACTCAGGTCTAACTTCTCCGTCATCCAATCCATGCCAGAGAACACGTCGCCTGCTGGAGGACAAACAGGTTTCAGTAAACGGTGAATTGTAAATAGGATTTATAAATCTATACGTTATCCAGGTGCATCATTGTGAAGCAGCGGCGGAGTGTGTGTGTGTGTGTGAAGCCTCACCTTCGCTCTGCTCGAGCTCTGTTTGTGCAGGCGTCCAGGAGAGAGACTCACACCCTACAGAAGCGGGACGAGAGGGAGAGAGGGGCGAGGAAGAGGAGAGGGGTGATGACCACCCCTCTGACAGAGCGCTCTCCTCATCATCGTCCAGAAGGGGCCCGAAGGGGTCAGCCATCAGAGACGAGGGCCCAAGGAACAGGGCCCCCACGTCCTCCAGACTCAGAGACATGACAGACGGTCGGAGCTGGAGCGGAGCGGGACTGGGGTTCTGGAGCGATGGAGAACCAGGAGGTGGTGCTGTCTACAGCAGCAGAGCTGTGGGTGGATGCCACAAGGGACCTGAAAGAAACCAGGCGAGACAACGTTACAGAAACGTACAGATGTTTTAAATAGAAAACTACCTGGGGACTGGAAATTCTGAGTTTCATCATTAATACGATCAACATTTTTTTATTATTATTAATTAAAAAAAAGGGGAAATGCATTCACAAGGTCCATTTTCTTCACAAATCACACTCCTCCACATATACCATTATAGCGTTGTGTGGAGCACACTTTTTCTTTATTAGAACATAGAGGAACCAGTTCTCGGTTCCCAACCCTCGCTGGAGAGGAGATATAATGGCACAAAAGCGGTCTTTTTAATGCACTTCCTCTCACTGGATGACTGTGAACCAGTTCATCCGGTCTCTAAATGCCTGAAGGTGTTCCAGTCAAACTAGATGCCATCTGGGAGGAACTCAAGCTGCCCACACACACACACACACACACACACACACTTCCCATCACTAGTATTTACCAGCCCTTGTAACTATTATTAACACATCTAGTAGTTCCCCTCTAGCAAGGAATTTCCCCGCCCTCCCAGAGAACATCTCCTAATATGGTCATGAGCACGGGAAGCCCCGCCCCTGGTTCCTTTGTGAGATTAACCCGTCCGTGACGCACGCGCGCCATTTCCAGCGCGCGCACGCCATTTTGAGGCGCCACGTTGCCGCTTCTCGACAAAAACCGATTGTTTATTTCATGAATAAGCGCGTGTCAGTCTGCCAAATGAATCAAAACAAACGGAGATCGTTCGCAAACAATTTACACATCAACACTGCAAAATTCTTATACGCCGAACTACACTAGTTAAGACTAATAGTAACAAATACAAACACTTCCAAAAACTTCGACGAGTTCGTGACATACTTAAGTTAATTATAACACCACTAACACAAATACTTACGCCATTTTGCCAAATAGAGCCAGTGCACTTGACCGCTGCACTGCCGGATTCGCCGCTGCGATTGTTGCGCTGTTAGCCGCTACACAGCCATGATTCCGGCGAGAGAGCCGCGTGCGGAGAGACTGGAGCGCGGGAGACAGAAAACAGAGACAAGGCCGCGCTGCAGCTTATATACTCGCGCAGCACACCCACACAGTGAGCTTCCGCCGCTCGCGTCCGCGCGTATCACTCCGCCAGGGTCTGCTCGCTGATTGGCCTCTGCGCCTGTCACTATTTACCAAACAAATAGTACCTAAATATTTACGTTCTCACAGGATGTGGGTCACGCGCGCGGAGCTCAGACACGAAACAAAGTTACGTTAACACATCACATAGTACTAATAAATGGCAGATTTTAAGAGCGACATACTTTCAGATGTCATTGAGAAGTGAAGTTTATGCCAAGTTACAGTAAATCTTACTCTTATGATATGATTAGCTGTTCGTGGAAATGGAGACAGAATGTTAAACACACGCGAAATGCTCCAAATAGGCCAGACATTAAGGAAAATCTTTGTATTATTATTATTATTTTGACACTTTATTGCAAAGGTAAAACACAAGAATGCCTACAGGGGAGTAAAACAGAGTTATAAGAAACTGCGAACATTAAGGAAGAGACGACGCTTTTGTTCTCCAGGTTACACTTCCGTCTAATGAACTTAAAGTGCTCTGTTCGAGCAACAATCTTACACTTAATATAGGCTACTAAATGATCCTTTAGTACTTCTTAAGATAAACTTTAGAACATCTAAGTGTATTCATCTGTGCTATTCCGGGACACCGTGAATATGAACTAAACTGCATTTTTACTGTAGCTATTTAAAAAATGTATTTAGTCTCAAATGTATTTTGGCAATATACTGTATATTAAAGGTATATTGGCAGATCATTTTGATAGTTTTGACTTTTTTTTCAGAAAACAAGCCATAATATCTCATTCATTTTACTTGTACAATAAATTCAATTTTTCAAAATTCAATTTTTAGATATTAATAACAAGAAAACAAGACAAAAATACTAAGCAAGAAAATCTTTTTTTTTTTTTTTTTTTTTTTGAATGTAGCGTTGTATCATAGCAATAAATTCAATTTTTAGAGATATTGACGCAGAAAAGACTTGATTGAAACTGTAATTAGACTTCTGTGTGTTTGTAATGGGATGAGTGCATCTGTGTTGAGCAGAAGAGATTTCAATATTCATTGTGAAAGTGTGAGTTTGAGAAAACGTTTATTGCATCAGCCTGTGTTTCACTGACCGATGAGCTCCAGATCTATTCCTGTCTGATATCAGATGATTGATGAAACCTTGAAATTTACATTACTGAGAAAAACAACGCTTTTTAGAAATATTCCTTTGTCTAGTAGTGATTGAGAGAATGAACCTTTTCATATCTTTGAATCAACTGAGCCAATGCTTGTTTGAATCACTCTAAACTTCACATGCTAGTGACATCCGCTGATAAACAGCTTGGGATTTTATTTAGCTCATCTTGGGATTTTTGACCTTAGTGTTGTAATATCACGGGCCCTGACCAGTGTTTATCTGCTTCAGGAGTCTGTAAGTTAAAATGCTTTTTGCAGAATGAACTAAATAAATCTGAATACATTTACAGTCTGAGAAATACTATAAATAGATATGTTTAAAATAATTTGATTCATGTTTAAAATGTAAAGGCAAATGATAAATAATGCATTTCTTAAAGCAGCTTTTGCAAATTTCATTTTGGATTGAAGAAATTAAAAGATCTTCTGTTGTGCAGAGTGGGTAAGTTGGAAATGTAACAGATCAGTCTTATTAAAAACGTAATAAGAAGTGCAACTATCCCAATGACTTTATTAATTGATTACATCTGATTATTTTTGATAATGTTTCTTAAGTTCTAACGGATGATTTAATCAGGCCGGGCAACATTACAGTGGACTTTTGATGAAATTCTTCATCACTTGAATTAAGATCAGAAAATAATAATTTTAAAGCACCGCCGCCACAAAATCAGACTTTAGCATTTCTTTTTACTTTGAAGTCATTCTGAGGTTAAATACTGATTAAAAAACTCAACAAGATCTAGTTTAATAGCTATGATACAGTTTCTTCTATGACAGAAGACACTGGCGTCTAATGCCTTGGAAAAAAGCAAGCACATAAAACCCAAATAGGAAGCTACACAGATATTGAATAAACATGTACGGAGCCCCGCACGGGACATACAAGAGACAATAAATAAAGTGCACACAGGTTTTCTATTTCCTTCCCTCGATTTATAAAACATGCACGCAATATATAAATTTAAGGAAACTAAATAGTATCCCCCCCCCCCACGATTTAGCCTACTATTTCTTTTTCTGCATGACAAAAATGCACATCTCTGTAAAACTCCGTCTCACATTTTAGAGCAGCCAATGAAATTAGGGAAAGGAATCAATCACATCTGTAGTGTGTGTGAGAAAATATTCAGATGTAATTAATAATTTTCATGAGTGGCTGTAATTTAATTACATATTTAGTCTCGTTAACTGTAACATATTACGGTTACATTTATTTAGCAATTAAATGTGACTCTGTTAGATGTAAGTATTGCTGGTGTGTCAGCAGGGGGCGCCAGATATCCTGAATCCGCGGGAAACGGACTTGTTTTTTGTTTTGTTGGTTTTAAAGTTGACACTACAACAGGATTCCTAGAAAACAAGACCATGTGTTAAAAAAACACTGTTTTTTCCATTTCCTTTTCTTTTCCTTGCTTTTCTTTGCTTTGCTTTGCTTTTCTTTGCTTTGCTTTTCTTTAATTTTCTCTTATTTTCTTTCTTTCTTTTATTTTTATTTATTTATTTATTTATTTATTTTAGTTTATAATGTTTGATCTGACAATGTAAATCATTGTAATTATTAAAAGTTACCATAAAGTGATACTAGTTTTATTGCTATTAGAAAAGATATTAGATAACTTAATCCCGTCTCTTTAATGTCCTCTCTAGTTTTACAGTTATTTAATTAAAATCTCTCTCCGACTGCCCTGATGAAGACTGCATGGCATGTTTTCGTGTCTCTGCTGGACATGTTAAGGAAGAACCCCGGGGTTTTTTAGAGAAGCTTTTCTGAGAGAAGTAGAGGTGGTTTCTAGAGAAGCGAGAAACAGACCGCAAAGGATTTTACCATTTTGTTCTCTTCAAACGAAAATAGAGACACAGAATGAAAAAGGAAACCCTTTATCTCCAGCAGCTTGAGTAAATCAGTGAGCAGAAATTTCGCTTGTGGTGAGATGGAGACAGCAGGTCAGTGCATTCATCTATAAGAGCGCTCCGATAGAGCTTTATCAGGAGATTTACTGACTGTGTGTGTGTGTGTGTGTGTGTGTGAGTGACAGACTGATGAAGGAGTGTGTGTGTGTGTGTGTGTGTGTGTGAGTGTGTTAGAATGATGAAGGTGTGTGTGTGTGTGTGTGTGAGTGACAGACTGATGAAGGAGTGTGTGTGTGTGTATCACAATTTGAGTGGATCATGGTCAGTAATTGGATGTAGCATAGAACCTAAATACACTTTGAAATGTTGAATAGCTAGAAGTAAAGCCAAGGTGTCTTGCTCAATAGTGGAGTACTTTCACTGGGCAGAATTATATTTCTTAGAGAAGAAACTCACAGGATGGTTAACATCATCCACAGCGAGCTGAAAGGTCTGATAAAGTCAGGCACAGCCAGCACCGGAGGAGTCAGCAAGAGAGCTGTGACCAGTGGCGGTTCTACATTGAAATACACCCTGGGCGAGACCCCTTTCGAACAAAGTTCTGTACAAACAGCAATATTTTATTATAACAACTGTTTTCATATGATGTGAGATCATTGCATGCATGTTTCCAATTTGCCATTCCTGCACTTGTTAAATTGATGTTCCTCTTGGAAAACAATTTGCAGCAGAAGCAAAAGAGGCTGTTGTTCTTAATTGAATAAATCAGCCAACTTCTTGCCATCTTTTCACCACTTACTAATGTCTTCTTAAAATATTAGTGGTGGCAACTTCTCATTCCTACGGAAAACAAAGCCAGGTGGCACTTTACTTGGTCCTCTGTGAACCAGCTCAGTCCGAATCCTGAGTCAGATGTGAGGCCAGTGGGGCTCAGTGGGGTTCAGCTCCAGGCATTTCTATCAGACAGCATACTGGCATATTACTCAAAACACATAGCAGTGAAAAAACACAGTCCTACTCATAAATGATCAGAAATATTAAAATTACATTAAATTGCAGTTGTCTTGTAGCCCACACACACACACACACACACACGATACGCACACCTGAAAGCTCATGCTGGGTAGAAGTAGAGGCAAAGAGGTCTTCATCCTCAATATCAGATATTTGTGGAGACATATGTGTAGCGGAGGAGGTGGTTGGCTCATCCTGACCAGTGGCAGAGGATGCTCCAAAATATTTTAGAAGTGCCCCTGAAATTGCAATTTAACTGCATTTGAAATCAAAAGACCATAGGATAATGTTTTATAAAGCTAAAACAGCCTAGGGTCAAATTGACTCAAAACATAATAGAAGGGTTACATAAACATGCTCTTACACACTAAATGTCTGTCATTACACGCTATATCCTCCTAGACCCGGAAAAAAAAAACATTTATTTTATTTTTCCCCCCATGTCATCACATTGTTTAGAGCATAGAAACAAATAGTAAATAAAATACATTGAAAAATTCTATTTTATTCACATTATGCTATGGTCACTGGGACTCAGTTGTTTAAAAAAATAAAATGACTTTAAATTATATGTATAGGCAAAAACAAAATCTTTTTGGGTTTCAGGATATTTTTCAACCAAAATTTGTATATCAATCTAACTTTCATGGAGGTGCCATTAGGTTACTGCCTCAAATTATACGCATGACACACTTTTAGTTATGACTTGTAAAACTATACTTAGGAAACTATACTTAGCATACTGTGTAGCAAATAAAATGCCTTGGTTATTTACAGGGCCTAATGTTAAACCAACTGATGGAAATGATAACTGAACTTTTAACAGTTTTATTGCAAAGCACAATATTATAAATTAGATCTCGTGATTGAGTTGAAACCAAATTATTGTTGTATAAGCATAGCAAGCATCATAGCAAAAAGGCTAACAAAGAGTTATACCCACCACCAATTAACATTAGCCCTTCATTCATGAAATGGATACTGTAATCATACAGAGACAATAGTTGCATACCTTTATCTTTTGCTCGTTTCTCCTCTTCTTCTTTTCTTTTTTTCCGAAATTGGGCACCTGGCTTTGACCTTTTCTTCTCCATCTCTGTTTATTTGGCACTCAACAATCAACAGATTTCCCATCCCCCCAACTGTCACTCAGGACCAGAAGTCAAGACTAAACCAATTCACCTTGATGACCGCATGATCGTTTTGTATTACCTAGTTTCATTTGCAGGAACTATAGGCCTGTATTATAACATTATGAATGAAATGTGCGTTATTTGGAAGAAAGTCGAGGTGTGTGACTGACTTTAGCCTATTATTCATTATATTACTACTGTGGATCCCCCGTCCCCGTCCACCCCCGCCCTGTCCGTTCCATTTGAGAGAGACCCAGAGGTGAAAGGTCGCAGGCGCCTCTCGCCCCACTCCCTTACATTTCTCTCACAACACAGAGCTTCAGTGGATATTTTCAGCAAGCAGGGGCGCCGGCAGCTGCAGGGAGCGCCAATTTGCCAATTCCACACACTGTGAAATGATATAAATGACGAAAAACCGCTTCACGACACAGAGGATTTTTTTTATCTGGTCGTGCTGCCGCCCCCAATGTGTCACGAAAAAATGACGCCCCGGCGGCTGCCCGGTTCGCCCGTGCCTAAAACCGCTGTGACGATTTCAAAGGCTTTGTTACAGGACTCCGGCCGGTCAAATTTAGTCTTGGGGCTCAATAAGTTAGTGAGGGGACAAACCACAGTTGAAAAGTTCTTACAAAAACTGTGATAGTAGCCTACCATTCCTAAGAATCGGCATAGCTCACGCCGATCACAGGGCACAGGGAACTCCTGAATAGCAGCCACTTTAGCCATCACTGGTAAAACATGTCCCCTGCCAACTATCCTCCCCAAGTAAGAGACAGTGGCTTTTCCGAACTCACATTTTGCAAGATTAATTGTGAGGTTTGCATTGGAAAGCCTACGGAAAAGCTCTAGAAGTTATGTAATGTGCTCGGACCAGTGTGTACTATACAGGACTATATCGTCCAAATACGCCTCGCAGTTTTCCATCGCAGCTAAAACAAGATTTACTAATCGCTGGAATGTGGCAGGCGCATTACTCACTCACATCTGCATAAACTGCATAAACACATCTGGGGTCACGAAAGCTGGTATTTGTTCTGCTCTTGGTGTCAATTTTTGTGTTAAAGATGGCCGAGCCAACACGGTCCACACAGTCATCCATCCTCGGTAATGGATGGCAGTCTGGTACAGTGATGGCATTAACACATCTGTAGTCGGTACAAAACCTGTAAGTGCCATCAGGTTTTCCAACTAAAGGGCACGGGGAGCTCCAGGGACTAGAGCTAGGTTCAGCAATATTATTCCTTATCATATACTCAACCTGTCGTTGCAGAATGGTTTGCTTTTCTGGATTTACCCTATGTGGGTGTTGTTTAATCGGGCCTTTATCACCCACATCTATGTCATGTTCCAGAACAGTTGTCACAGTCGGAACATCACCGAATAACTCAGAAAAATCATCCATCACAGATAATATGTCAGCGATTTGAGAGGGAGTTAAATGTGGTAATCGATTTGCAATGACCGACAGCAAAGCAGAGTTTTTAAGTCGACCTTCAATAACACATCTCCACATCATCATCATCATCATCATCTACGAGTGAAGAAGGCAACACCGAGGACTCAAGACCGTGTACGATAAGGTTACACAAGTCAGTTTTAAAGAGCCAGTAAGATGAAAATTCTAAGCTTCCTATCACTGTTTAAGTCCTGTACATTAAGTTTTAAATCCATCCAAGGATTTAATCCAACCTCAATTCTCAGAGATCCCCAAACGGTTCGCGCGAAGCTGTTCAAAAGACTCAGTTTCCTTAAACCCCACCTTTCGGTAGCATACTGTGTTCTGATTGGTCAACTAACATAGTCAGGTTTGATTGGTTGTTCCGCACACACCTCCACGGTAAACTATGCGCTAGCATCTGTTTGGGGTGAATTATGTCTTATTCCGAAGCAAACAGTAAAATAAAAAACTTGAACAGTCTCGCTGCTTTTTCTTCTGTGTGGGTGTATTCAGGCCGCGCTTCAGTTTGAATCTGAATAGCGCGTTCAGCGCGGGGGCGTGGTCACAGTAGATATTGTCACGGGAGGAGCACAAGACAGACACAGTGGGCGTGGTGTCAGGCCTCGGAGAGACTTTTATTAACAGAAATCATAAATAGGGGATAAAAGTGGCCAAAGGGGAAGAGTTTCCAAAATAACAAGGAATCTGGTGTCCTCGTCGTGCTGCAGGGTTCGTGTGGGTCGGGCAGTGTTCATGGAGGAAGGGTCCAGGTAAGGGGTGGAGTCCGGCGGCTGCACGCGCTCCCCTCCTCGGTCCGGGGCGCAAGGGGAAGCGGCTTCCTCTAGCGGCCGCATCTCTCTCGTTGGCCGCGGCGCTGGTAGGGGATGGACGGCCCGGCATCCTGGCCCGTCGGTCGTGTAAACGGGTGCGGTTCTCCTCCGGATCGCGGGTCCGGCAGCTCACGTCTCTTGTGGCGCGGGAGTCTCTCAACGCACCCTTCCTGGACCCACGAGGACACCAGTGTGCATGCACGGGGAAGAGACCGGTCTCCCTGAGGAGAGGCGCGTTGGGCTTTTAAACAGCGGCGGTGATGAGACTCCACTTCCTTCAGGTGTGCCCCATCACACGCCGCCAGCCCTGACTCGTCCAGCGCCCCTCCTCTCACACACCCACTCCAGTCGGGAGCCTGGTGGAGGGCGGCGATTTAGGACGGGGTGCCGGTGACAATCAGGGAGGAGGCAGCTGACTCATCACAATATAATGAAGGGAGACGTGAAAAACAGACATTGCGTTGTTTTCATATGGATTACTTTATCACAGAATATCTGTTAGCAGCACTTGTTACACTTCATTTTAATGACGCGTGTGTAACTGAAGATCAGCGCAGACAGGCTGCAGACAGCACACATACTGATAAGACGCTCGGGAGAGAACAAACACATAACTTCATAATCATACTTCGCGTTGTGATTCGGAAATGCTCATTGGTCTAAATAAAGTTGGTAATGAAGCCTCTTTTATGGCCAAACGCTTTGAAAATCCCGCTGTACTCACCGAGATTAGAAAAGCAGTCATCAGCGAAATGTTGTGAACCGAACAAAAGGGATTTGTTGTACTGCTCTGGTATTGTGGGGAAAATGAATTTTAGCCATTGGTTCTTCTGATCTTCATTCTTTGGCAGTGAAAATATAACAAACTTGCCTTTACAATTAAAAACACACTGTCTCCTCGACATGATGCTCTCACACCAACCAGAGCGTCTGTGTGTGGGGGGGGGGGCAGGTCAGAGGTCAGTTTCTCCAAAGACAGTAAGCGGAGATTATTATGCAAAGTGCTCCTAGTGACGTACATAGAGATGGGCAAAAGATTTTAAATCTATAACGACTCGTTTCAGCGATTCAGAGTCGACTCCTTACTTTAGAAGCCAATAACTTTATAAATCGTGTCCTTTTTGGTTTAATTACTTTGCACATTGTTTACACTGATGGACAGCTACATCATACACTGTAATACAGGTAATTTTTGATTTCCCACCTGTGTGGCTCTTTAACATCTTATCATATCTCATCATATTAACATGACAGATGTAAGAACGTCTTCGCTTGTCAGGGGGTTACAATTACATAATTCAAATCAGATATTTTCTTGACTGTCCTTGACTTGCTTTGACTCTCCGGATGGTTAGCGCTAGAAATGCGGTGCTTAATCTGGAGCCACTTTATGACCTGGGAGAAGACATGCGAAGTAAAATTTCTTCCTTGGTCAGTTTGAATGACTTTTGCTTTTGTAGTCCGACAAAAGCAAACCCTCCGGGAAACGAGTAGCAGTACACATAATTGTTAATAGATACTGATACCACTAACCTGGCAGACATGGCACGTTTTACCCCCGCACATCACGCTTCAGCCCAGGCCAAAAAAAAAATGAGGAAGAATGCGGATGAATGTTTTAGTCACGCCTAAATGACCAGAAACACCATCATGTGCGACACTCAGAATAGCGCATCTATTTTCAGCCGGAATAACGATTTGCTCAATGTCATTCCACTCATCACTTTTCTGAGGTCTCCACATCCGCGTAAGTAAGCCTCTCTCCCATCCTTAGGAGGAACTGAATCCCTCAACCTTCGAGTCTGCGCCTTAGTGACGACACTAGTGGGAAAAACGTCAGAATATTTTAGTGAGCACTCATCAGGGCACCCTTGACATCACCCCGACTCCACACGTCATTCCCGAGGAGGAACGTGACACCCGGGATTGGAAAAAAGTCTTGAACGTCGACAACCACATCACCACACACCAAATCTGACTCGAGATGCACGTTATGTAAGGAAACATTGAGAAAACCCAACTGACAATGGCAACAAACCGCGAAGGAAGAAGGACTCTCGCCCGTATCTCGCAAGATGCGCACAGCAACTTCTTCCTCACCAGGCACAGATACGGTCCCATTCTTCAGAAAGGGATCATACATGGACTGGCTTTTCTCTGATTTTAACCGTGTACGAAGGATAGGTGATACTAAAGAGACCAATTGGTTTCATGGACTGTTTTTTTTAATATTTTTATATTAATCAGTCTGCGAAGATATGCCCGGGATTTTTACAATAATAACAGTGTGGGTCATCTTGTGTTATTGCACTCGGTTTCCTGTCTGCATCAGAGGTCGTAGGGGGAACAATTCTTAAGCGAAAAAGTTCTAGCAACTAGAAACTTAAAGGAGAGCAGCTTCTGAAACTCGGGCTTCTGCTCCGCTAGATAGGTGACCACTGTGGTTGGCAGACAGCTCTTAAATTCTCATAAAATAATTAGTTCACACAATTTCTCCTGACTATCAATCCGTTGTGCCGAGCACCAATGATCAAAGAGGGCTGCTTTATCTCGACCAAATTCACCAAAAGTTAGACACTCAAACTTTTTAAGTTCCTAAACTTCTGTGTGTATGCTTCAGGGATCAGCGGATAGCACCTCAGCACTGAGGCTTTCACTACATCATAAGCCGCGTTTCCACCGCAGGAACTTTACCCAGTAACTAGGGACTTTGGACTGGTACTTGGTGTGTTTCCACCGCAGGAACCAGGAACTAAATAAAGTTCCGGGTAAAAAAATGCCCCTCAGAAAGTCCCTGCTGGCGAGGTGGTACTTTTTTAAAGTTCCGGAACTTTCGGGGGCGGGACTTTGGCGCTAAACATTCTGATTGGTTGAGTTCACGCAGCATTGGTTGAGTTCAACCACCATTTATTCGGATCAACATTTTCAAAATATTACTGTTATTGTGTCATGAAATGTAATTTTAAAAGTATTTCAGGCGAGAATGTAGTTGTTTGAAACTCAAATCTGTTGTTTATTTATAAAGACAGCGCCTATTTAAAAATGTGTTTGGCCGATCTCTGCGACGGTGAGCTCACCTCGATCATCTATCCGCTGAGAAGCAGCCTCACCTCGGTCAGATCTTCTGATGTGTGCCGCTGGCTCTGATGTGTCTTTAGTGGTTAAACATAAAATATCATTCAGCTGCGGGGTAAATCTAACAGGTTTTCTTTGGTCTGTATTCAATTTATCTATATGTTAAAATGAAAATAAAAAGACAAGTCTATATAATATTTCTTTCATTGTAATGGCTGTATATAACGTTACACTTATCCCTGAACTAAGTACATTTCTGCAGCTGTTCTTATGTTTAAATGAAAATGAAAGGAGGCAGTGGTATTTTATATCCTATTTCGTTTTATTGTAAATATACTGAGGGGAAAATTGCAGTAGCCAAAGCGATCTGAGTTCACGCTGCATTGGTTGAGTTCAACCACCATTTATTCGGATAATTTTCAAATATTACTGTTATTGTGTCATGAAATGTAATTTTAAAAGTATTTCAGGCGAGAATGTAGTTGTTTGAAACTCAAATCTATGGTTTATTTATAAAGACAGCGCCTATTTAAAAATGTGTTTGGCCGATCTCTGCGACGGTGAGCTCCACTCGATCATCTATCCGCTGAGAAGCAGCCTCACCTCGGTCAGATCTTCTGATGTGTGCTGCTGGCTCTGATGTGTCTTTAGTGGTTAAACATAAAATATCATTCAGCTGCGGGGTAAATCTAACAGGTTTTCTTTGGTCTGTATTCAGTTTATCTATATGTTAAAATTAAAATTAAAAAGGCGAATTTATATAATATTTCGTTTCATTGTAATGGTTGCATATACACATTTCCCTGAACTAAGTACATTTCTGCAGCTGTTATTATGCTTAAATGAAAACGAAAGGAGTCAGTGGTATTTGATATCATATTTCGTTTTATTATAAATATACAGTAAGGAAAATTGCAGTAGCCAAGACAGCTGACTGAAGTTATCAAGTACGCTGCTGTTTATAGATTTACCGGACTTGCGTCGTCGCGGACATCACACTCCCGAGACGAATGCACAAAGTCTGAACCAACTACCAAGGATGCACGTCCAAAATCAGCGTACTTTTTTTTTTTTTTTTTTTAAATCAGTGGTACTTTGTATTGAGAAACGCGCGCGCAGACCTACGTCACCAGTCTATTTGCCTAATCTACCCGGTACTTTACATCGCGGTGGAAACACAGAAAGCAACAGGTCTGGGGGGAAAAAGTTCCTGGTACAAATGTTCCGGGTAATTTCGGTGGAAACGCGGCAAAAGTCACCAGTCTGCTCTTCTGTTAGTGAGGAGTAAACCTCCTGACACGCACAGCAGGAGGAATGCCCACGCCGTTCTCAGACCGTCTAAATTGGTAGCGACACGCTCAAAGTGTGGCACAAGACGGATGTGGCGAGTGACATCAAATGAATTAGGATCAGAAGGAGCGACACCTTCCCTCTGGGCCTCCATTTATAACTTTCTCAATGCCAGCTGATGTTCATCTGGGTGGACGGCAATCATTATAAAGTTAGACAGCAGTGCATCGGCTGATCTCTGATCTCTGTGTGCGCACTCAGGTGTGGTTTCAGAAACTCTTTATAGAGCTCTGCGCAGGTGTGGATCATCTGTAATTAAGAGAAGAGGAAGAGACACTGCGATCAAACACTTGTATAGGAACCAACAGAGCTGGGGGATGTAACAGAGTGTGTGTGTGTGTGTGTGTGTGTGTGTGTGTGTGTGTGTCAGACTGATGTAGGTGTGTGTGTGTGTGTGTGTGTTTGTGTCATATCAGGACACAACTGTGTATAATGACATGGGTATGACACAGGTATTACAAGGAGAGGGTGACTTATGAGCACATAACCCATGTCCCCATTTTTCAAAACACTTATAAATCATACAGAATGAGTTTTTTTGAGAAAGTAAAAATGCAGAAAGTTTCCTGTGAGGGTTAGGGTTAGGTGTAGGGTTGGTGAAGGGCCATAGAATATACAGTTTCTACAGAATAAAAACCATTACACCTATGGGATGAACACACTTTACACAAAAACAAACATGTGTGTGTGTGTGTGTGTGTGTGTGTGTGTGTGTGTGTGTGTGTGTGTGTGTGTGTGTGTGTGTGTGTGTGCGTGTGTGTGTGTGTGCGTGTGTGTGTGTGTGCGTATGCATATGTGTGTGTGTGTGGCAGACTGATGAAGGGCTGATGATGGTGTTTGATTAAAGGATGGAAAGACTTTAGAGGACAGAAAGAAGGATGTGACAGTGAAGGTGTGAGTGACTGGTGGAGGATGTAGCATCTCTTTTTCTCGTAAAAACACTTGTTTGTGTGTGTGTGTGTGTGTGTATGTGTGTGTGTGTGTGTGGTTTAGATATCTTGTGATTCTAAGAAGGAAAGATGATAACAGCTCTTTCGGACAATTATTATAGCTTCAGTTGCTTTACTATTTATTTCTTTATATGATCACCAATAGTTGATGCTTTTGCTGATAGTTGTTGTTATTGTGTGTGTGTGTGTGTGCCTGGTTTTTATCATGTTATGGGGACCAAATCTTTCAATTTTTACATCTTAATGAGGAAACAAGCTTATAAATCACACAGAAATCTTTTTTTTTTTTTTTTGTAAAAAAGCAGAATGTTTTCTGTGAGGCTGGGGTAATGTGAAGGGTGACAGAAAATACAGTTTGTACAGAATAAAATCCATTACACCTGCGTAGAGTCCCCATAAAACATGTGCATGAGATTCTCAGAAACAAGATAACAGCTCTCTTTTATAGACAATTTATTGGACTATATTTTTCTCTTTATAGAGTTAATGATCACTGATAGTTGATTCTTTTGCTGATAGTTGTTTTTGAGTGTGTGTGTGTGTGTGTGTTAGAGCTGTCGTAAAACCACACGTTTTTTTTTCCGACCTCGATCTCTAGATCACCAGCATCTATCCTGTTTAACTTTAGACCTGCTCATCTTTATCAGAAACTCTTTCACTTGTGGTTGATGGAGGGTTATTTGGGGTTTGACTTCTTGTCAGAAAGTAAGCTGGTTTTGTTTTATGGGACTGTGAGCTGTTTGGTTCAAAAACGGTCGTCTGAGATATTTTTGGAGTTAAAAATAGAAACACTTTTACTGGTAGCGTTGGGATCAGCTGGACCTGACCATTAAACCAGACTAAACCAGACTAAACATCTCTGTTTAATTGATTTAATTTAATGCCGTAGAATTGAGCTGAAAGGCACTTGTGAAAACTTTCTCTGGTTTCAGTTTCGCCTGAATCTGTGAGTTTGGGTCTCAGTTGAAAGGTAGAAATTGGCCAGAAATAGCCGAACGAAACTGCATCTAAATGAGAGTATCCTACTTTCATATGTTCAATATTAAAATAACTTCACTTCATGTTGTTTATAGGCAGGTGTGTGTTATAAATAGGCTTTTCTGAACTATGGGCTCAGTGTTTTCTTCAACAGAATCACTGGAGAATTCTGAACGAACTGTGAACACCTTCATTAAAACCATGTCTGACATCACTTCCTGATGCGAGGCCATTTAATAACCAGCATTTTATGTGTCCAGATCATATTTCCAACTTGTTGCAAAACAAGTACAGCTTGATTCAAATGACACTAAATGTATTTATATTTAAGTGATATTTACCTTGATTTCACTCAAATCATCTCAAGCTGTTCCCTAATGTTGTCTTCAGACTAAAAGAAGCACGCCACGCTTTGAAAAACTCGATTGGTCATTAATGGCTTTGATGTAATAGATTGAAATAATTCCAATTGGTTTTAAGATCTGATCTGAAACAAAACACACAAAGATGCCCTGCGTGTCAGGACATTATCCAGTCATTTCTGTGGATCCTAAAACACAATGCATGACGTTCAGAATACAGGTAAACAGCTGTAAAATACATTCCTTTATATTAATGCAGGACACTGTGCCTTATGACAGTGCAGGAAAGCTCTTGTGCCTAAAATCAGAAACGGTGTTATTTCTATTCTCTCAGTTTCTCTGATTAGTTCATCTTTGACTCAGGAGGATTTTATTAATTAGAAAACCATATTGTAGTTGGTTTGTTTTGGGCTCCAGTGCATTGAAGGGAGCGCTGCATTATTAATATTAGAAAGCAGAAATCACACCTGTGTCATTTGAAGAGTTTGATGTGATTCACTCTGTGTTGCAGAAGTCAGACTTTTATAAATGTGTAATGCAGATGAACTTTGAGATGAATTGTACATCTCTACCAGATCGTTCTGTGCTGTCACTAAGATTGCTGTTATAGTTTCAGCGCAGGATGTTCGTTTGAAGGTCACCGTTTCACGTCATCTTCATGGAATCCACCCGGTGTGCATGCTTTTCAGTTTCACCTTTTAAGGCAGGCTTTAGTGACTGGTTGAGGAATAGCAATGGTCAGAATGGAAAAATATAAAGAAGACTATTTCTTATTTTATCTTCTGTGTTGCACCATCCACATCCTGAAGCACACTATATGATGCCATCACCTTTACTTCTGTAGTGCTTTTCACAATACAGACTGAGTCACAGACGCTTCGCTGTGACAGACCTAACTATGGAAACAGATTGAGCTGTAAATGATGTTAGGAATAGTGCTTCAAATGCAACTCATTATGCATAGAAACTTTAAAACGTCAGACATGTCGATGTTGGGCGTTGTAACATTAGACCTCATTTTTTGCATTAAAAATATTTATTTAATTCTTTAGTTTAGGGGTGGATCATTTGATTATTATGTATTTATTATTCATGCAGCAATACTAGTTTTGGTTTGTAAGCATTGATATATGATACAATCTCTGTCTTGTGCTCTGTTTGAGCATGACTTGTGAAAAATTACTCCAGCATATTGTTGCTAGGTTTAGCAACTTTTCAGACTTCCCTAGCAACAAATTGTGCAATTTTTAAAAATGTATTTGGCAACTTTTGATAAGTGAATAAAATGATTTAAAAAGCATACATTTTTTCTCCAAATGACACAGAAAGTCAGTCTGTGGTGAGCTGGAGATCTTATATGATAAGTTTACAGATATTTCACGTAAACCTAAATCACAAAATACAGTGCGTAATTAAATACCTGTGAAAAATTAATATGGAAAATTCAGTTTCTTAATCTGTAGCATACTCACTACCAATACACTGCTTAAAATGAGAATTGTTTGGAATGTGTAGTTTTAGTTTATGAATATATGCAACTGTTAAATAATTCAGTATCGAATATATACATTGAATTATAAATACAGACAGTCTTTAAACGGTTAATTACTCATTCAGAGAGTTTCAGATGTTATTTTTTAATAAGAAAAACATACAGTGGTCTGGACCTCATATTTGGCTGTAAAGAAGCTCTAAAAGACAATAATGTTAATATCCAGTTCAGATTAATCAAGTAGATTGAGTTCTGATGCTATAAGCAGAGTCACATGAAGTTAGATGATGTGATTCAGCTCTATCAGCTCTGAGGATGATGACAGATCATGCGTTTCTTCTCACAGATTCTACGATAGTAAGGTGACTGATGATGAATGCTGTCATAACTGATGAAATGTTTCTACTAAAGATGATTTTCTAAGAAAAGTGATGGCATTGAGGAAATGAGTGAGAGATAAATGTGTGTCAGATGCTCGGTATGAGCACTAGAGAAGCTGTATTTCTAGATTGGATTCGTTGACTGGAAGAAGAGCAGTGATCAAGGTAAGAGTGAAGCAGACTGAGGGTTAGAGGAGACGAGCAGGTGTTTGGTGAAGATTCGATCAGTGTTTTCACCCGTGTCTCTCGCCGCCTGGGCTGCTCTCTTCATACAGTATTCTTCAGATAACTGTCAGGATAGCAGCATATATCTGTGAGAAGAGAGCGTCTGCATGTATTCCTGTAACGCCGAACCGTTGTCAGCTTCACAGTTTAAACAAGGAACAAATGAGGTTTTCTGAATAATGGATCAGCTTATCTGGAAATCAGATCAACTGAAATCAGCGTTAACCGACACGGACTAATCATTCAGCTACTGATGGAGTTTTGTTTTTCTGAAAGAGTGAAATGAGAACATCTGTTTCTGCTGCTCAGTCTCACATTGACGTGAGAGAAAAACCAGGTGCAGCCCCTCAGACGTGCGGAAAACTTTGAGCGACGAGAACACAGAGGCCGAGAAGATAGACAGAACCACAGATAGACAGATAGATCTTTACTAGAACTGTAAAGGACCCTGTTGAAACTGGGTATGTCTTGGTGCTGGTTTATGATGGTTATGTGCATCCCAGCATCAGAACACACCCCATCAGCATATACTGTTTTCAGCAGAAGAGGAGCATAACCACAAACTGTGGTCAGTTCTCTTCTCGAAAATGTGAGGCCCTGAAAACACAAACACACACACACACACACACACACACACACAGACACACACACACACACACACTCAAACACACACCTACATTCAAACATGCACACACACACACACACACACACTGAAACACACACACAAACTAGCACACACATTTTCCTTCAAACAGGTACACACACATATACACAGACGTACACACAGACACACAAACACCTGTTTCCAGCAGTTGGTCTATAAACGTGTGTCTGGGTTCAGGAGTGTGAGAGAGTGAAGGAGAGCGCTGTCTCCTCCTACTACACACTTCTCATTTCCTGTCTGAGCTTTAGATTAAATGTCACCACAACAGCCCAGCGCTAGTTTTATCCATGACCTGTTTTACTACCTGTGTGTGTGTGTGTGTGTGTGTGCGTGCGACAGGAAGGGCTGTGTTCGTGGAGAGTCGCTCGTTTAACCCTGCAGTGTGTGTGATCTCACTCACAGACAAGAACATGAGCGAGTGACATCGTGACGCTCAGCGCTGGGACGTCTCCGCTCCACACGTATGTAACACGCTTTTATTCACTCTACACACTCTAGTCTCTACACACACCTGTCCACGGGAAGCTTCTGCTTGAACACGTGAGATTTGAGACATGGCAAAATTGACTATGTATGAGCTCTCTATAGAAAACTCTTCTTTAGTGGAGAGGATGATTGGAAATGAATGAACATCTGATAGTGTAGTGTAGAAAAGCATCATCATCACTTTAAACTCAAATATAATATGATAAAACATTCCCAGAACACCTTTCTGAAATATGAGTTTGTTGATTTAATAGCTATGATTGAGTTTAAACACTGAAGTGATACTTTTCTTCTGTTCTCTATTTTATTGATTATTAATTATGGTTTATTCAAGCAGGAAGATTTCCGGTGGAGTGTGTGATGCTCCTCCATGCGTTCGTTCGCTCATGTGTTTAATGGCATTTGTGTTGTCACGCTCTGTTAGAAGCTCTGTGTCTTATTTCTCTGAGTCTGTGGGTGATGATCTGTGTATTTGCTCTTTCTCTTTGTGGTTTTGGGTTTTTCCACCTGACGAGTGTGTGAGCGTTTGGGGGAGGAAAATGAATGCCAAAGCATTTTTTGTCATGTTCTGTGCGTTTGCCGAGAAGATAAGCAACAGTTACATATGTGATGAATGAAAGTCTCTCTGTCTCCTAACAGATTTCCAGATGAATACTGAGAGGAACACGCCATCATGCAGATTCTGGCTATAATAATGATGATGATTTTGATGATATCATCACATTCAGCTCTTGCAGATCAAAGTAAGAACTCCTGATGGACATTGTGTTTTAGTTGTGATTGGTCTGTGTGTGTTTACTAAGTTTTTCTATATTTTTTTTAAGCATTTAAATCTGAAAAAAAAAAAAACAGATATACAGCCATAAAAGGTAAAAAGCTGCGGTCCTAGTACTGAGCCTTGTGGTACTCCATACTGAACTTGTGATTAATAAGAATCCTCTTCACTTACTGCTACTACTTAATAAGAGTAAGATAGGTATGATTTTTTAAGACTGATCTCTTTTAATAAGTGGTTATAGGGTCTAACACACATTGTGAAAAACATACACTTTCAGTCAATGTGTGGGTTTTTCACTTAAAAATAAAAGTTATCAATCGGCATTAATAGCACAATTAACATCCAAAATTTTTTGCATAGCAACAAAAGTTAGAAAATAGATAAAAGTTTATTTGGATTAATTAAATAAATATGTTTATTTTATGAACTGTTTACTGTATGGTTCTATGGGGATCTAAAAATGGTTGTTCTGTGGTGTCTCTTTTGAAACCTTTATTATTAGGTTGAATTGCTCAGATTTTGCTCTTTCTCCAGGTTTAACATGTCATAATGATTACTACGACACCTTCAAATGTGTTTGGGACACCTCAAAACTGGATGTGATCCCTCCGGTCCGACCCGAGACCGTCTGCTGGATTCATGTAAAGATTAAGAAGATGCAGTAAGGAAAAACGTCATTTCATAAAGATTTTGCTTGTGATTAGGCAAACAGCCTTCATATTATACAGGATCCAGAACTAATGAACATAGAACAGTTTTCAGTTTTCATGTTCCTTTCTCTTAATGATACTAAATCATTTGTTGGTTAGTATGTGCTTTATTTTTGTATGTGACATTTTGAACTTTTTTTATTTTAGAAGTCTGACTAAAGAGATGGTGCAGATGTTTGCAGACCCAGCACAGCCTCATATACGCTCTGCCACGGTGGTTGTTAAAAGCAAGGTGACTGACGGCATGTGTTTGAGATGTTAAACTGCAGATTCATTGAGTAGTAAACCAAAAGAACATATGATGAGTCATACAGTTGTATTATTTCTTTCTCTTCAGACAATACCTACAATACCTACAATATCATTGGGAGCCAAATTACAAGAAGAAGTCCATTGTGACAACTACACAAATCCCATAGCTGAAATAGCACCACATGATGTAAAAAACAGTGGTGAGTCAAATATAATAACTGGAACATTATTATATTCTGGAACATAAGCTAGAGAGCGTGTGATAGGAGAAGGGCTGTGTATCAATCACTAATATTTACAAATGAGAAGCAGGAGTCCATTAGTGTAAACAAAGAGTTCATTATTTAATGAGAGAATCCTTTCACAGCTACTGTTCTGGCTCCAATCTGACGTATTGATCAGCACTGATAACTGTTTGCTTGAGCGATTATGATGTGTGTGTGTGTGCAGCAGTGAAACCGGCTCCTCCTGAGGGACTGAAAGTGCATGGGATCAATGCTTCATGGAGTTTTGTTCCTCCAAAAGTTTTTTTACAGAAATATAAACAGTTTCAGATCCAGTACAGATCTGCTGCTCAGAGCTGGAAGGTGAGCATATCATATTCTCTTATGTCAACCTGTTTTTTTTTTTTTCATAGCAATTTTTTTTTTTTGACAATTTCTTATAGGCCTACATGATTTATGAAACTGTGGATTATTTTCTCTAAATTCTACATCACACATCTCTTGCATGTCAAACACCACTAACTTATGCATGTTCAGTCTGCTCTTAAATACTATATACAGCATATTCAGCAATAGAAACAAATGCTGGAAATAAAACCTTTCTTTCTAAAACCGTTGTGAAGGAAAGAGCTGTAAGTGTAAGTGATCAGTAAATGAATGTGGTGTTTCAACTGGCAGTGTTTTCCAGAACTCATGAGCTGTCAGTGTCTAATGTGGAGAAAAGTGTTCAGTGTTTTCAAAAATGTTGTTTCACAGTTGCAAATTGATAATGAGCATGCAGTTTTGCTGTCCTGGTTTTAGGATGCATTACTAGGAGAGTGTCTTGAGTATGTTTAGTCTATAAGCGATTGTAAAACAAACTGTAATGGTTAAAGACAGAGGATGTTTAGATGATGTGCATCTGAAGGCAGATTCTGCGTAACGTGACTCTATCAGCGTTCATCACAGCAGAAATGCTTCATTCTGTCATTGTCTGTGTAGGATGTGGAAAATGATACCGTAAATAGTCAAGAAACTCAATGCAATCTGCCAGAGGACCGTTTGTACTTAAGTCAGCAGTACGTGATCAGGGTGAGAGTCAGGTATCAAAAGAAAGACATGCCCAATGCTGTGTGGAGCGACTGGAGTGAAGAGTACAGCTGGACATCTGAAGTGGGTCAGACGCCCCACACACCAGGTAACACACACACACACACACACACACACACTCACAAACACACTCACAAACACACACACACACACACTCACACACACACACACTCTCTCTCTCTCTCACACACACACACACACACACACACACACACACACACACGCACACACGCATACACACACACACGCACACACGCATACACACACACACACACACACACACACTGTGTCATACTCTAACACTCTCATCTCTCTCTCTAGGGATCTTCCAGCTGGAATCATCTGTGGCAGGGATCACGCTCACAGGAATCACTCTGGCCATCATATTAATCTTCACCATTCTCTTCAAGTGCAAGAGAACCAAAAGGTGAGTGTGACGCTGCTGATGCCTGATGCACCTGGGAGGAGTCTTCAGTGAGTCCACAACACAAACCATAACCATAACTATAACGATAATGCTGCTAATAATAATAACACTTACAATAACGACAATGACAACAATAGCTATAATAAGTACTACACCTGTGATAAATATAATGACAATGATAACGATAACTGTAATACTAATAACGATTTACAAACTATGAAAATAAATATAATGATAACAATAAATCTAAAGATAACTATAATCTATATAATATAATAATGCTATATGCTAATTCTAACAGTAACTAAAATGATAACGATAACTATAATGACAATGTATGGAATGGTATTAACAGTGAGACCAAGAAGCCGTGGTTTAAAGTGAATTTATAACAGCTAAGGGGCATTGTTATAAATTTACTGTAAAGGTATGATTTTTTAAGACTGATCTTTTCAAACATATGTTAAGTAAAAAATGCCTGAATGCTCTGTAAGTGGCTTTGGATAAAGGTGTGTGCTAAATGCATTAAAATGATTTCAGTGTGGACAAAGAAGATGTCAGGTTATGTGAGAGACTGTTAGGATCTGTTATAAAGAGTGTATCTGAGCACGGAATGACAGTATTGGGCCACAGGAATGTGGCTTCTTTTCCTTTCAGGGTCCAGAAGAACGGTTCCACTTATATTCCTGATCCCTCCAAATTCTTCGGAGATCTGAACTCGAGTCACGGAGGGAATTTTACGGTGAGTCTCCCACCTCCGACAACCAGACCCGCATTGGTTTTTGTTCAGTTCTGCTTGATAACCCACGCTCTCTCCATCAGTCCTGGCTGGGGTCTGTTTTAGCGCACGAGAGCTTCATCAGAGTGGACACTGAGTTCATCAGTCCAGTCGAGGTCCTGAAGCTGCAGGACGCCCGCGAATCCCGCGTCTCTCACAGAAATAGCGGCGGCCCGCAGGACGCATGGGATGACACCGCCAAATCCTCCAACTTCTCCAACTCCACCTACTTCTTGTCCCAGAGCTCCAAGGGGCCGAGCGACGTGCTGGAGCCCTGCTCGGTGCACTCCTCGTACGGGCCAGCAGGGGGCCCCACTGACGTCACTCACCCCACTGGAGAGAAGGACACAGAGGAGCTGGAGAAGCTGAGGCAGGACACACAGAGTCCGGATTCGGGTTTCGCCGCCGGAACCGAGGACAGCATGGAGGAGATGGAGCTGCCCAGTCCTCTGGGTTTAAACCTGGCTCCCCACCTGCCTCCAGACCTGCCGGCACCACAGCCCAACAGACACCTGGATCTGCTTCTGCGGCCGAGCGGCCCCATCCCTGCATTACACCTGGACCTCCTCAACCTGGACCTGCAGAGCTCCTGCGGGCTGATCGAGCCCTCCAGCGGAGATTACATGCCGGTGAAAAACGTGCAGAATTGAAAAATTACCATCGTTCATCTTCCGAACACACATTAAGATATTTTTGAAGAAATCCGAGAGCTCTCTGATGAACGTAGCAAGGACATCGTGAACACAGTCCATGTGAAATCAGGGGTTCATACAAATTTCACGAAGCTACAAGAACTTTTTGTTCGTAAAGAAAACAAACATAACACGTGGCATGATGTTTTGTTTTGCACTTTCATTGCATGGTAAAGAGCGGCGTGAACATTCTTCTAAACATCTCCGTTTGTGTTCCACAGAAAAAAGAAAGTTTTTCAGTTGCTGGTTGCACAAACCACTTGGACTAGTTTTAAAAGTTAGTCATCTAAGTTTTTTCTTCAATACTTTTATATAGGTAGATTTGACTCATTTGAATCCAAAACTGCTAATTGGTCAAATTAGTTCTTAAGACACAGTTTTAACGTAACAAGGGTAAAAGTACAATTTTTGCCTGTTTATTACTTGGCATATAGTCTTGATGTTTCCTATGGATTTCTCTAAAGAGTTAATGAAGGCTGTTGCTTCTGTGCTGGTTGATGTGCAGGTGATTCAGGGTGTTTGTGTGACGCAGAACGAGCGCAGGATCTGCGGACGAAACCAGGTGAAGCACTGCGGACCGTTTCCTGTTTTCTTTTCACTAAAATTATACCGTTCAGTTTACATGGTACGACAAAGGAAACCTAGTTATGATTTGTTTCAGACAATTTATTACATTCCTCACACTGAATATTATCATAATATAGGCCTATCATTTCTATTTATAAGATGTTTGGAAGCAGGGACATTAAGGCTAACATGAGGCAGAAACACAAAAGCAGAAGTGAAACGTTCTTTTGAGTGGCTTATCACAGTTATTGTTATTTTGTTTGTTTTTGTGTGCCATTTCACCTTGTAACTTGGATTTTTGTATTCAAATGTATGTTAAAGTGATGATGTCTGCTGTTTTGATGAATGTAAGAGACGCCAGTAGTTCTCTGCGATCGCAATTTGCTGCTAAATAACATATAGAAGCATATTTGTGTTTCTGATAGCTGACTGACTCCAGATATAGCTGTTTATTATGGGTCAGTGTTTTTTGTTGGGCATTTAACAGCATTGTTTCTCAGTGCCTCTAGAGGTGAATGAGAAACACAACAGATAGATTTCTCCTATTTAGGTATTATAGACCTATGAATGCTATAGTGTAAAAGTATAATTGTTTTACTGCTGTGTGTCAGGTACTTTATGTGCAGTGGCTAGAAATGTGTTAAAAAAAAGGTTTGTTGCAAAACATAAATAAAATATGACAATATTGTTGCACTTCAGTGATGAATGTTTAAAGTCGTTTTGAGATGAGAGGTAGCAGTTCCTGTATGGATGGCGTTCACTGGTGGAAGGTGAGCTCTCTGCGTGGGTTTCCTGTCTGTCACTACAGGTCTGTTTGAGATGCCGTTGTGTTCTTGGAGAAACTTCAGTCAGCTTGAATCTTCTCTGTCTGGATGCCCGTGGTTCAGTGGATCCTCCGAAAGGGTTTGTAATACACAGATGCATCAGTGTTTCTCTCAGCTGCTCTGAGATTTTATTATTTCAAGATTCAAGATTATGCTGAGAATATATAACCAGCAGTGAGTCAGGTCCGCTCCATGGAGAGTGCAATTATTAAAGAAAACAACACAGAGGAAAATATACATAAATATAGATATGAAATAATGAAATAAAATTAAACAATACAAATATAAGAATAAAATGTTAAATAAAGTTTATAATTAATATAGAATAGAAAATAAAATGTGCATGAAAGGACAGTGAACTGGTTGAAAGATGCAATGTATTCTCACAGAGGTATGATTTCAGAAGTACTGAGTTTAATTAAAGTTGTAATCAAACACGTTTCATTTCCTTTAAATGGTTTAGGAACTGCTGATTTGAAGCAATGGAAATACACCAATAGCCTAATAATAGGTGATTTATCATTAGTGAAAATTCACAATGAACAGCGTGTGCATTTTAATATAAATATAAACAACATTTCTATTGTTTTATTTGTTTATTCAAATGTTTGTATCTTTTTCTCATCGTGGGAATGCCTCTCTTGGTCTGTCCTCAGTTCAGTCTCCGTGCTGTTTTAGATAATGTGGAAGAAATGCATGAACTGAAGTGGTAAAATGTAACACTTGAACATAATTTTACTCACGTCCAATAATATACTCAAACCGGTCCGCTGAAGACCGTATGCTGATGGTATCCAAGAGGAGCGTCACCTGAGCACAGGTGAGACCCGACGGAGTGACGTCACGGGCGTCGCGCAGGTGAGCGCGCGTTGACTGTTTTTGAAAGACCCTTTATTCGTATTCTCACAGAATCTCAGCCATGCAAACCGAGTCTGTCCACGGACTGTCCTCAGATCAGCAGAGCCGGTTATTGATCCGCAGCGGACTTTCTACTGAATAAGACAAAATTAATAAATCACTGCGACTCACCGAGCGATTCCCTCAGAACAGGTGAGCTACCTGGATCCTGGTGAGAACCAGCAGAACCGGGCCCGAGAGCCGAGGCTCGCGATGGAGCTGGGGAACACATCCGGATCGGACCGACTCTGTGAGAGAGCGCTGTGTCTGAATAAAGACTCTAGTTTGGAGGTAAATTAATGCCATAAAGATCTGCTTGCGCAGGGTAAGAGCTGTGGAAGTGTGCATGAAGACTGTAAACGTAAATCAGAATAAAATAATAATCTAAATATTGAGAAAATTACCTTTAAATTTGTCCAAATGTTCTTAGCAATGCAAATAACTAATAAAAAATGAAGTTTTGATATATTTACAGTAGAAAATGTACATTTTGACAGGATGAAGACGGATGGAGAAACTGCGGTAAATCCCCGTCTTCACTGCATAATGCTCGAGAAGTCTTATGACTAATAGCAAATGACATTTTCAACCGAATTCTAAAGAAAAGCAGTGAGGAAGTGAAAAATGCAATCAGAAGTGAATGTGGGCAGAGAGACATGAATATCTCAGCACATGACTCATCCCAACCATGCAATATGAAAGAAAAGCTGCGAATGGAAAAACCTTCTTACTGAAACAAGAAAGAGCACGAAGAGCTCCAGCGATCTTAACTAAGTGTGTGTGTGTGTGTGTGTGTGTGTGTGTGTGTGCAGTGTGTATCGCTCCGTTCCAGAGACCGAGATATTTCCTCTCCCCAGACCCTCACTCAAACACATGCATATTTAGATATTAATTAAAACAATATTTAGTATGTTTTTAAACCTGCTTTCTATAACAGTTGTTCCCCTCAAAAAACAAAAACAAAATCTGTACAAGCTCCCTCCCTCATGCAAACACACACACACACACAAATACACAGACACACACATACACAGACACACACTCTCTCACACACACACGCACATGTACAAGTCTCAGGCAAGTTTTTCCTTGTAAACCTCATACTGTAAATCCACATTTTACACTGATATTCCTCCCTCTGTGCATCACATCCTTCACCTTTTTCATCCTGATGTAAAATCATTAAACCACTAAAACTACAGCAACTACAGAAACAGATTCAACATGTCTCTTGATTTTTGTGTCTGGTTCAGTAAAGCTTTGAGGAATAATTTGAGATGCTGGAGATCAAACACAGTTAGAGGTTTAAATCTTTATCTTTCCTTCATCTGTGTGTGTGTGTGTGTGTGTGTGTGTGTGTGTGTGTGTGTGTGTGTCCGTTAGGAGCGGCCATTGTCGTTCTGCAGAAAGTTAATGGAAGGACACTTGTCAGGTGACCGGTCATGACCCTGTGCCATAAGCTAGAGCTGGACCAGAATAATCTATTAATCTAATATACATTCGGTGTGTGGGCAATTTTTCATTTTGACATTTGAATGATCTCTTTTTTTTTTTTTTTTTTTGGTAAACACCTGGCACCCCCAGTTAAATGGTCTTCATTGCCTCACACAGCTCCAGGGGGTGAATAAATGCGTTATAGAGCAAAATTTTTTTTTTTTTTGGCTCATTGAAAAATAACACCCATTCACTGCCGTTATAAAGGTTGGAAGAGGCAGGACAGTTTTAAATATAACTCTGATCGGGTTCATATGAAAGGAGAAAGTCATAGACACCTAGGATGGCTTGAGGTTGAATAAATCAAGGGCTAATTTTCATTTTTGGGAGAATTAACCCTTTAATATCAGCTGCTCCAGAGGACATGATTTTATTTTTTTTATGCATTTTATTTTTAATTATTTAGACAAAATAATCTAGAATATCAGCCATTCGGTTATCACCAACAACACAAAATATTTATTGACTTGTCATATACTCTTCCAAAACTGAAGCTTCTTTCATCATTTACTCTTGTTGATCCAAACACGATTTATATTGTTTCATGGAAACCAAAGTGGGAAATTCTGTTACAGCGGCCAGCAGTGACTGACAACATGAGGGGAAACTATAACGACGCAGATTTATTTAAGTTCTTTTCCTGTAATTTAGAGCATGTGAACTAATGAACTCTCTCTCTCTATCTCTCTCTCTATCTCTCTCTATCGCTCTCAGAATGATGCTTGTTGCAGAAAAGCAGTACTTACATTTACATTTAGTCATTTTGCAGATGCTTTTATCCAAAGTGAATTACAATTGGGGAATACATAAAGCAATTCTTCTTAAAGAGCAAAACAGACACAGGAAGTGTTTGCGATACCAAGTTTTAGGCATTGTTCAAATGAGTACAAGTTAGAAAGGGAAGGAATAAATAAAAAGCACATTTTTTCAGTTTTAGTATGATGTAGTGTCAAAAGAGATGAGCTTTCAGCTGTAGCTTGAAAATTGCAAGGCAAAATAAGTTTATTTACGTATATAGCACATTTCATACAGAATGGTATTGCAAAGTGCACACAAAAGGGAGTAAAATAATCATACAAAAATAATCACAACAAAGGAATTTTATAAAACAAGGAATTTAAAAACTGATTTAAAAATAGTTAAAAAATTCATTTCAAACAGTTAAAAATAGAAAATGATTATACATAAAATATAGTGCAATCAGTTCGGACGTAGCACAGAGCTCAATCAATAAATACACAGCTAAACAGATGAGTTTTGAGTTTAGATTTAAATATGACTAATGTTTTAGCATAATAACTAAAAGCTTTTCCCCTTGTTTTGATTTAAGGTGATGTACTATTTCTTCCAAAACTTTGCTATCAGGTGCTTCAAAAACAGACATAGTATCTTCTTTTTGACATTGCGACTGAATCTGTCTGACCTCTGCATAACTTGATGATGTGTTAATCGAGATCAGCAGAGTCTGCAGAAATGCTTGGTGTTAAAGATAACTCCTCCATAAATAGCACACTAGTGTTCTTGTTAATGCATCTCTTTCTGACAGAGACGGATCTAGATTCATTGGTAGCAGAGATCAGTATATCAAAGAAAATACAGAAGTGATCAGATATTGCTATGTCCTGAATAATAAGTGAAGTGACATTCAGCCAAGTATGGTGACCCATACTCAGAATTCATGCTCTGCATTTAACCCATCCAAAGTGCACACACACACACACACACACACACACAGCAGTGAACACAACCAGAGCAGTAGGCATCGTGTATGCTGTGGCGCCCGGGGAGCAGTTGGGGGTTCGATGCCTTGCTCAAGGGCACCTCAGTCACGGTATTGCCGACCCGAGCTCAAACTCACAACCCTAGGGTTAGGAGTCAAACTCTCTAACCACTTGGCCACAACTTCCCCATAATGGATGTAATGTTAAGAAATATTTTTAAATAAGTGAAAAAAAAGTGACGTGACATTCAGCCAAGTATGGTGACCCATACTCAGAATTCGTGCTCTGCATTTAACCCGAAGTGCACACACACAGAGCAGTGAACACACACACACACTGTGAACACACACCCGGAGCAGTGAACACACACACACACACACACACACACTGTGAACACACACTCGGAGCAGTGAACACACACACACACACACACACACTGTGAACACACACCCGGAGCAGTGGGCAGCCATTTATGCTGCGGCGCCCAGGGATCAGTTGGGGGTTCGATGCCTTGCTCAAGGCCACCTAAGCCGTGGTATTGAGGGTGGAAATAATAGAAATAATAATAATATTATTAAATAATAGATATCATAAATAATATTATTTTGTAATATAAATAGAAATAATAATAATAATTTCATGTTTAGGCCTATGTAATTCATATGAAACCAACGAGGGGTGTGTTTCCTGTTTGAACTCTACTTGAAAATAGAGTAGACTAATTATGGCGAAAACTTAAGTAAAGATTTATTATAAAGAATTATTATGGTTTTTTATTAAAAAGTTTATTATAAATGTATGGTTGGGTTTTTCCTATGACATTTTTTCATGAGGAAAGTGAGTCGCCAACTGGGGAGAAATGTGGGTCGCCCGCTGGGGAGAGTCAGCGGTCCACCGCATGAGGAAAGTGAGTCGCCCGCTGGGGAGAGTCAGCGGTCCACCGCATGAGGAAAGTGAGTCACCCGCTGGAGAGAGTGAGCGGTCCACCGCATGAGGAAAGCGAGTCGCCCGCTGGGGAGAGTCAGCGGTCCACCGCATGTGGAAAGTGAGTCGCCCGCTGGGGAGAGTCAGCGGTCCACCGCATGAGGAAATTGAGTCGCCCGCTGGGGAGAGTCAGCGGTCCACCGCATGAGGAAATTGAGTCGCCCGCTGGAGAGAGTCAGCGGTCCGCCGCATGTGGAAAGTGAGTCGCCCGCTGGGGAGAGTCAGCGGTCCACCGCATGAGGAAATTGAGTCGCCCGCTGGGGAGAGTGAGCGGTCCACCGCATGAGGAAAGTGAGTCGCCCGCTGGGGAGAGTGAGCGGTCCGCCGCATGTGGAAAGTGAGTCGCCCGCTGGGGAGAGTGAGCGGTCCGGGGCGTGAGGAAAGTGATTTGCCCGCTGGGGAGAGTGAGCGGTCCGCCGCATGAGGAAAGTGATTCGCCCGCTGGGGAGAGTGAGCGGTCCACCGCATTAGGAAAGTGATTTGCCCGCTGGGGAGAGTCAGCGGTCCACCGCATGAGGAAAGTGATTCGCCCGCTGGGGAGAGTGAGCGGTCCACCGCATGAGGAAAGTGATTCGCCCGCTGGGGAGAGTGAGCGGTCCACCGCATGAGGAAAGTGATTCGCCCGCTGGGGAGAGTGAGCGGTCCACCGCATGAGGAAATTGAGTCGCCCGCTGGAGAGAGTCAGCGGTCCGCCGCATGTGGAAAGTGAGTCGCCCGCTGGGGAGAGTCAGCGGTCCACCGCATGAGGAAAGTGAGTCGCCCGCTGGGGAGAGTGAGTGGTCCGGGGCGTGAGGAAAGTGAGTCGCCCGCTGGGGAGAGTGAGTGGTCCGGGGCGTGAGGAAAGTGATTCGCCCGCTGGGGAGAGTGAGTGGTCCGGGGCATGAGGAAATTGAGTCGCCCGCTGGGGAGAGTGAGTGGTCCGGGGCGTGAGGAAAGTGAGTCGACCGCTGGGGAGAGTGAGTGGTCAGGGGCGTGAGGAAAGTGATTCGCCCACTGGGGAGAGTCAGCGATCCACGGCATGTGGAAAGTGAGTCGCCCGCTGGGGAGAGTCAGCGGTCCACCGCATGAGGTAAGTGAGTCGCCTGCTGGAGAGAGTCAGCAGTCCGCCCCATGAGGAAAGTGAGTCGCCCGCTGGGGAGAGTAAGCGGTCCCCCGCATGAGGAAAGTGATTCGCCCGCTGGGGAGAGTCAGCGGTCTGGGGCGTGAGGAAAGTGATTCGCCCGCTGGGGAGAGTCAGCGGTCTGGGGCATGAGAAAAGTGAGCTACACGCTGGGGAGAGTCAGTGATCAAGGGCGTAAAGTGAGTCGCCTGCTGGGGAGAGTCAGTGATCCAGGGCGTGAGGAAAGTGAGTCGCCCGCTGGGGAGAGTCAGTGATCCAGGGCGTGAGGAAAGTGAGTCGCCCGCTGGGGAGAGTCAGTGATCCAGGGCGTGAGGAAAGTGAGTCACCCGCTGGGGAGAGTCAGTGATCCAGGGCGTGAGGAAAGTGAGTCGCCCGCTGGGGAGAGTCAGCGGTCCGGGGCGTGAGGTAAGTGAGTCTCCCGCTGTGGAGAGTCAGTGATGCAGGGCGTGAGGAAAGTGATTCGCCTGCTGGGGAGAGTCAGCGGTCCCCCGCATGAGGAAAGTGATTCGCCCGCTGGGGAGAGTAAGCGGTCCGGGGCGTGAGGTAAGTGAGTCACCCGCTGGAGAGAGTCAGCAGTCCGCTGCGTGAGGAAAGTGAGCCACCCGCTGGGGAGAGTCAGTGATCAAGGGCGTAAAGTGAGTCGCCTGCTGGGGAGAGTCAGTGATCCAGGGCTTGAAGAAAGTGAGTCGCCCGCTGGGGAGAGTCAGCGGTCCGGGGCGTGAGGTAAGTGAGTCGCCCGCTTGAGATAGTCAGCAGTCCGCTGCGTGAGGAAAGTGAGTCACCCGCTGGGGACAGTCAGCGGTCTGCCGCGTGAGGAAAGTGAGTCGCCCGCTGGGGAGAGTCAGAGGTCCGCCGCTTGAGGGAAAGTGATTTGTACGATTGGGGAGAGTCAGCAGTCTGCCGCATGAGGAAAGTGAGTCACCCGCTGGGGAGAGTCAGTGATCCAGGGCGTGAGGAAAGTGAGTCGCCTGCTGGGGAGAGTCATTGATCCGGGGCGTGAGGAAAGTGAGTCGCCCGCTGGGGAGAGTCAGCGGTCCGCCGCATGTGGAAAGCGAGTCGCCCGCTGGGGTGAGTCAGCAGTCCGCTGCGTGAGGAAAGTGAGTCGCCCGCTGTGGAGAGTGAGCGGTCCACCGCGTGAGGAAAGGGAGTCGCCCGCTGGAGAGAGTCAGCGGTCCGCTGCATGTGGAAAGTGAGTCGCCCGCTGGGGAGAGTCAGCGGTCCACCGCATGAGGAAAGTGAGTCGCCCGCTGGGGAGAGTGAGCGGTCCGCCGCATGAGGAAAGTGATTCGCCCGCTGGGGAGAGTGAGCGGTCCACCGCATTAGGAAAGTGATTTGCCCGCTGGGGAGAGTCAGCGGTCCACCGCATGAGGAAAGTGATTCGCCCGCTGGGGAGAGTGAGCGGTCCACCGCATGAGGAAAGTGATTCGCCCGCTGGGGAGAGTGAGCGGTCCACCGCATGAGGAAAGTGATTCGCCCGCTGGGGAGAGTGAGCGGTCCACCGCATGAGGAAATTGAGTCGCCCGCTGGAGAGAGTCAGCGGTCCGCCGCATGTGGAAAGTGAGTCGCCCGCTGGGGAGAGTCAGCGGTCCACCGCATGAGGAAAGTGAGTCGCCCGCTGGGGAGAGTGAGTGGTCCGGGGCGTGAGGAAAGTGAGTCGCCCGCTGGGGAGAGTGAGTGGTCCGGGGCGTGAGGAAAGTGATTCGCCCGCTGGGGAGAGTGAGTGGTCCGGGGCATGAGGAAATTGAGTCGCCCGCTGGGGAGAGTGAGTGGTCCGGGGCGTGAGGAAAGTGAGTCGACCGCTGGGGAGAGTGAGTGGTCAGGGGCGTGAGGAAAGTGATTCGCCCACTGGGGAGAGTCAGCGATCCACGGCATGTGGAAAGTGAGTCGCCCGCTGGGGAGAGTCAGCGGTCCACCGCATGAGGTAAGTGAGTCGCCTGCTGGAGAGAGTCAGCAGTCCGCCCCATGAGGAAAGTGAGTCGCCCGCTGGGGAGAGTAAGCGGTCCCCCGCATGAGGAAAGTGATTCGCCCGCTGGGGAGAGTCAGCGGTCTGGGGCGTGAGGAAAGTGATTCGCCCGCTGGGGAGAGTCAGCGGTCTGGGGCATGAGAAAAGTGAGCTACACGCTGGGGAGAGTCAGTGATCAAGGGCGTAAAGTGAGTCGCCTGCTGGGGAGAGTCAGTGATCCAGGGCGTGAGGAAAGTGAGTCGCCCGCTGGGGAGAGTCAGTGATCCAGGGCGTGAGGAAAGTGAGTCGCCCGCTGGGGAGAGTCAGTGATCCAGGGCGTGAGGAAAGTGAGTCACCCGCTGGGGAGAGTCAGTGATCCAGGGCGTGAGGAAAGTGAGTCGCCCGCTGGGGAGAGTCAGCGGTCCGGGGCGTGAGGTAAGTGAGTCTCCCGCTGTGGAGAGTCAGTGATGCAGGGCGTGAGGAAAGTGATTCGCCTGCTGGGGAGAGTCAGCGGTCCCCCGCATGAGGAAAGTGATTCGCCCGCTGGGGAGAGTAAGCGGTCCGGGGCGTGAGGTAAGTGAGTCACCCGCTGGAGAGAGTCAGCAGTCCGCTGCGTGAGGAAAGTGAGCCACCCGCTGGGGAGAGTCAGTGATCAAGGGCGTAAAGTGAGTCGCCTGCTGGGGAGAGTCAGTGATCCAGGGCTTGAAGAAAGTGAGTCGCCCGCTGGGGAGAGTCAGCGGTCCGGGGCGTGAGGTAAGTGAGTCGCCCGCTTGAGATAGTCAGCAGTCCGCTGCGTGAGGAAAGTGAGTCACCCGCTGGGGACAGTCAGCGGTCTGCCGCGTGAGGAAAGTGAGTCGCCCGCTGGGGAGAGTCAGAGGTCCGCCGCTTGAGGGAAAGTGATTTGTACGATTGGGGAGAGTCAGCAGTCTGCCGCATGAGGAAAGTGAGTCACCCGCTGGGGAGAGTCAGTGATCCAGGGCGTGAGGAAAGTGAGTCGCCTGCTGGGGAGAGTCATTGATCCGGGGCGTGAGGAAAGTGAGTCGCCCGCTGGGGAGAGTCAGCGGTCCGCCGCATGTGGAAAGCGAGTCGCCCGCTGGGGTGAGTCAGCAGTCCGCTGCGTGAGGAAAGTGAGTCGCCCGCTGTGGAGAGTGAGCGGTCCACCGCGTGAGGAAAGGGAGTCGCCCGCTGGAGAGAGTCAGCGGTCCGCTGCATGTGGAAAGTGAGTCGCCCGCTGGGGAGAGTCAGCGGTCCACCGCATGAGGAAAGTGAGTCGCCCGCTGGGGAGAGTGAGTGGTCCGGGGCGTGAGGAAAGTGATTCGCCCGCTGGGGAGAGTGAGTGGTCCGGGGCGTGAGGAAAGTGATTCGCCCGCTGGGGAGAGTGAGTGGTCCGGGGCGTGAGGAAAGTGATTCGCCCGCTGGGGAGAGTGAGTGGTCCGGGGCGTGAGGAAAGTGAGTCGCCCGCTGGGGAGAGTGAGTGGTCCGGGGCGTGAGGAAAGTGAGTCGCCCGCTGGGGAGAGTCAGCGGTCCACCGCATGAGGTAAGTGAGTCGCCCGCTGGGGAGAGTAAGCGGTCCCCCGCATGAGGAAAGTGATTCGCCCGCTGGGGAGAGTCAGCGGTCTGGGGCGTGAGGAAAGTGATTCGCCCGCTGGGGAGAGTCAGCGGTCTGGGGCATGAGAAAAGTGAGCTACACGCTGGGGAGAGTCAGTGATCAAGGGCGTAAAGTGAGTCGCCTGCTGGGGAGAGTCAGTGATCCAGGGCGTGAGGAAAGTGAGTCGCCCGCTGGGGAGAGTCAGTGATCCAGGGCGTGAGGAAAGTGAGTCGCCCGCTGGGGAGAGTCAGTGATCCAGGGCGTGAGGAAAGTGAGTCGCCCGCTGGGGAGAGTCAGTGATCCAGGGCGTGAGGAAAGTGAGTCGCCCGCTGGGGAGAGTCAGCGGTCCGGGGCGTGAGGTAAGTGAGTCTCCCGCTGGGGAGAGTCAGTGATCCAGGGCGTGAGGAAAGTGATTCGCCTGCTGGGGAGAGTCAGCGGTCCCCCGCATGAGGAAAGTGATTCGCCCGCTGGGGAGAGTAAGCGGTCCGGGGCGTGAGGTAAGTGAGTCACCCGCTTGAGATAGTCAGCAGTCCGCTGCGTGAGGAAAGTGAGTCACCCGCTGGGGACAGTCAGCGGTCTGCCGCTTGAGGGAAAGTGAGCTACACGCTGGGGAGAGTCAGTGATCCAGGGCGTGAGGAAAGTGAGTCGCCCGCTGGGGAGAGTCAGTGATCCAGGGCGTGAGGAAAGTGAGTCGCCCGCTGGGGAGAGTCAGTGATCCAGGGCGTGAGGAAAGTGAGTCGCCCGCTGGGGAGAGTCAGTGATCCAGGGCGTGAGGAAAGTGAGTCGCCCGCTGGGGAGAGTCAGTGATCCAGGGCGTGAGGAAAGTGAGTCGCCCGCTGGGGAGAGTCAGCGGTCCGGGGCGTGAGGTAAGTGAGTCTCCCGCTGGGGAGAGTCAGTGATCCAGGGCGTGAGGAAAGTGATTCGCCTGCTGGGGAGAGTCAGCGGTCCCCCGCATGAGGAAAGTGATTCGCCCGCTGGGGAGAGTAAGCGGTCCGGGGCGTGAGGTAAGTGAGTCACCCGCTGGAGAGAGTCAGCAGTCCGCTGCGTGAGGAAAGTGAGCCACCCGCTGGGGAGAGTCAGTGATCAAGGGCGTAAAGTGAGTCGCCTGCCGGGGAGAGTCAGCAGTCCGCCGTGTGAGGAAAGTGAGTCGCCCGCTGGGGAGAGTCAGTGATCCAGGGCGTGAGGAAAGTGAGTCGCCCGCTGGGGAGAGTCAGCAGTCCGCCGTGTGAGGAAAGTGAGTCGCCCGCTGGGGAGAGTCAGTGATCCAGGGCGTGAGGAAAGTGAGTCGCCCGCTGGGGAGAGTCAGTGATCCAGGGCGTGAGGAAAGTGAGTCGCCTGCTGGGGAGAGTCAGTGATCCAGGGCTTGAGGAAAGTGAGTCGCCCGCTGGGGAGAGCCAGCGGTCCGGGGCGTGAGGTAAGTGAGTCTCCCGCTTGAGATAGTCAGCAGTCCGCTGCGTGAGGAAAGTGAGTCACCCGCTGGGGACAGTCAGCGGTCTGCCGCGTGAGGAAAGTGAGTCGCCCGCTGGGGAGAGTCAGAGGTCCGCCGCTTGAGGGAAAGTGATTTGCCTGCTGGGGAGAGTCAGCAGTCCGGGGCGTGAGGAAAGTGAGTCGCCCGCTGGGGAGAGTCAGCGGTCCGCAGCATGTGGAAAGTGAGTCACCCGCTGGGGAGAGTCAGTGATCCATGGCGTGAGGAAAGTGAGTCGCCCGCTGGGGAGAGTGAGTGGTCCGGGGCGTGAGGAAAGTGATTCGCCCGCTGGGGAGAGTGAGTGGTCCGGGGCGTGAGGAAAGTGAGTCGCCCGCTGGGGAGAGTGAGTGGTCCGGGGCGTGAGGAAAGTGAGTCGCCCGCTGGGGAGAGTGAGTGGTCCGGGGCGTGAGGAAAGTGAGTCGCCCGCTGGGGAGAGTCAGTGATCCAGGGCGTGAGGAAAGTGAGTCGCCCGCTGGGGAGAGTGAGTGGTCCGGGGCGTGAGGAAAGTGATTCGCCCGCTGGGGAGAGTGAGTGGTCCGGGGCGTGAGGAAAGTGAGTCGCCCGCTGGGGAGAGTGAGTGGTCCGGGGCGTGAGGAAAGTGAGTCGCCCGCTGGGGAGAGTCAGCAGTCCGCCGCGTGAGGAAAGTGAGTCGCCCGCTGGAGAGAGTCAGCAGTCCGCCGCGTGAGGAAAGTGATTCGCCCGCTGGGGAGAGTAAGCGGTCCGGGGCGTGAGGTAAGTGAGTCACCCGCTGGAGAGAGTCAGCAGTCCGCTGCGTGAGGAAAGTGAGCCACCCGCTGGGGAGAGTCAGTGATCCAGGGCTTGAGGAAAGTGATTTGCCTGCTGGGGAGAGTCAGCAGTCCGGGGCGTGAGGAAAGTGAGTCGCCCGCTGGGGAGAGTCAGCGGTCCGCAGCATGTGGAAAGTGAGTCACCCGCTGGGGAGAGTCAGTGATCCAGGGCGTGAGGAAAGTGATTCGCCCGCTGGGGAGAGTGAGTGGTCCGGGGCGTGAGGAAAGTGAGTCGCCCGTTGGGGAGAGTGAGTGATCCAGGGCGTGAGGAAAGTGAGTCACCCGCTGGGGAGAGTCAGTGATCCAGGGCGTGAGGAAAGTGATTCGCCCGCTGGGGAGAGTGAGTGGTCCGGGGCGTGAGGAAAGTGAGTCGCCCGTTGGGGAGAGTGAGTGGTCCGGGGCGTGAGGAAAGTGATTCGCCCGCTGGGGAGAGTGAGTGGTCCGGGGCTTGAGGAAAGTGAATCGCCCGCTGGGGAGAGTGAGTGGTCCGGGGCGTGAGGAAAGTGATTCGCCCGCTGGGGAGAGTGAGTGGTCCGGGGCGTGAGGAAAGTGAGTCGCCCGCTGGGGAGAGTGAGTGGTCCGGGGCGTGAGGAAAGTGAGTCGCCCGCTGGGGAGAGTCAGCAGTCCGCCGCGTGAGGAAAGTGAGTCGCCCGCTGGAGAGAGTCAGCAGTCCGCCGCGTGAGGAAAGTGATTCGCCCGCTGGGGAGAGTAAGCGGTCCGGGGCGTGAGGTAAGTGAGTCACCCGCTGGAGAGAGTCAGCAGTCCGCTGCGTGAGGAAAGTGAGCCACCCGCTGGGGAGAGTCAGTGATCCAGGGCTTGAGGAAAGTGATTTGCCTGCTGGGGAGAGTCAGCAGTCCGGGGCGTGAGGAAAGTGAGTCGCCCGCTGGGGAGAGTCAGCGGTCCGCAGCATGTGGAAAGTGAGTCACCCGCTGGGGAGAGTCAGTGATCCAGGGCGTGAGGAAAGTGATTCGCCCGCTGGGGAGAGTGAGTGGTCCGGGGCGTGAGGAAAGTGAGTCGCCCGTTGGGGAGAGTGAGTGATCCAGGGCGTGAGGAAAGTGAGTCACCCGCTGGGGAGAGTCAGTGATCCAGGGCGTGAGGAAAGTGATTCGCCCGCTGGGGAGAGTGAGTGGTCCGGGGCGTGAGGAAAGTGAGTCGCCCGTTGGGGAGAGTGAGTGGTCCGGGGCGTGAGGAAAGTGATTCGCCCGCTGGGGAGAGTGAGTGGTCCGGGGCTTGAGGAAAGTGAATCGCCCGCTGGGGAGAGCCAGCGGTCCGGGGCGTGAGGTAAGTGAGTCACCCGCTTGAGATAGTCAGCAGTCCGCTGCGTGAGGAAAGTGAGTCACCCGCTGGGGACAGTCAGCGGTCTGCCGCGTGAGGAAAGTGAGTCGCCCGCTGGGGAGAGTCAGAGGTCCGCCGCTTGAGGGAAAGTGATTTGCCTGCTGGGGAGAGTCAGCAGTCCGGGGCGTGAGGAAAGTGAGTCGCCCGCTGGGGAGAGTGAGTGGTCCGGGGCGTGAGGAAAGTGAGTCGCCCGCTGGGGAGAGTCAGCGGTCCGCAGCATGTGGAAAGTGAGTCACCCGCTGGGGAGAGTCAGTGATCCAGGGCGTGAGGAAAGTGATTCGCCCGCTGGGGAGAGTGAGTGGTCCGGGGCGTGAGGAAAGTGAGTCGCCCGTTGGGGAGAGTGAGTGGTCCGGGGCGTGAGGAAAGTGAGTCGCCCGCTGGGGATTGTGAGTGGTCCGGGGCGTGAGGAAAGTGAGTCGCCCGCTGGGGAGAGTGAGTGGTCCGGGGCGTGAGGAAAGTGATTGGCCCGCTGGGGAGAGTGAGTGGTCCGGGGCGTGAGGAAAGTGAGTCGCCCGCTGGGGAGAGTGAGTGGTCCGGGGCGTGAGGAAAGTGAGTCGCCCGCTGGGGAGAGTGAGTGGTCCGGGGCGTGAGGAAAGTGAGTCGCCCGCTGGGGAGAGTGAGTGGTCCGCCGCGTAAGGAAACTGAGTCGCCCGCTGGGGAGAGTCACTGTTCTGTTTTTTTTTTTTTTTTTTTTTTGATTAGATAAATTCAACTCAAATTATTTTATATACATTTATAAATCTTACTGGTCCCAAACTGTGGATGGTGTGGTAACAATAGGCAATAAGGTACGCCCTTCAGCAGTGATTTATTCATGATACATCACAGTGGCGAGTATTCTTGCTTACATACATAAACACACACACGCACACACACACACACATTTATAAAATCAGCACAGTATAACAAGGCAGTGGAAAGTCCCCAGATGGATGTGAAACCATGTGTGTGTTATAGTTCTAATTTGAGGCTGGTTTTGTGCTGATAGAAGAATGTGGGTTGAGAGGTTAGAGATCACTGGGCTCTGTATTACAGCAAACACAAATAAACCGAGAGAGCAGGGTCAGAGGACCACGCTCTGATTTCATGTGATTATGTTTGGTTCCTCTGCTGTCTGAAGGAGAAGCCGCTCACAGCTGAAGCTCCTGCTGATTCATTCTGCAGCAACAAGCCTGGGGGGTTTTCCAGAGTTTGGGAGCGTCTGAGGAATCACTGCTTGAAGTGGAGGAGGATGAGCGAGGAGGGGGAGGAGAGATAAACTGTGTGTGTGTGTGTGTGTGTTGAAGCGTGCTTGATTAATCATGCCAGTGAAGCACTAACAGAGAGTGTTTGTTATAGAACATGTCAGATGTGAATGAACATGTTCATCTTCAGCTCAGGCTCCTGAGGATCTTCGTCTCAGTGAAGGTCAGTGTAAACACACGTCACGTGACCTCCAGCGCTCATGTGTTCTGGGTGGTTCCTAGATGCTTTCTGGGACACTGAGTGGTTTAGCTCATTATTATGAGATGACATACACTGTATAAAATGCAAATCTGTAAATAAAACAACTTTGATTTCAGACTGTGTTACTTGACATTTCTTTGTAACTTGTGACATTCACTAGCACTTTGAGTGAAAACGGTTTAAAGTCCTACACCACATTTTTTCACTGTATACTAAAAATATGTGTCCCTGCAGCACAGAAGCAGTCATCAGTAGCACTGACGTATATTTAGACACGGGTCACAATTATACATTTTTCTTTTATGCTAAAAATCATTCGGATATTAAGTAAAGATCATGTTCCATGAAAATATTTAGTAAATCTCCATACCATAAATATATCAAAACTTAATGTTTGATTAGTAATATGTATTGCTAACAACTATATTTGAACAACTTTAAAGATGATTTTTTGCTCCCTCAGATTCCAGATTTTCAAATAGTTGTATCTCAGACAAATATTGTCCTCCTCACAAACCACACATCAATGGAGAGATCATTTATTCAGCTTTCAGATGATGTATGAGTCTCAGTTTATCTCAAAAACTGTACAGTAAAACTAAACTATATAGTAAATTTAAATTGCATGATTTCTTGTACTTTTGCAACATTTAACTGTATTATTGTTCAGCAAAATCTGATAAATGTGATCATAAGGCATGAAAATATTAAGACATTATAAACAACTAACATAATTTGTTTATTATGGATGGTTGCTAGGGTGTTCTGGTGGTTGCTAGGGTATTGCTGAATTGTAGGATTGTTGGTACATGGTTGCTAGAGGATTGCATGGTTCTTTATAGAGAAAACCTGTTCTTCAGACTAATTCAATTCAATTTTCAATTCAAGTTTATTTGTATAGCGCTTTTTACAAAACAAATCGTTACAAAGCAACTTTACAGAAAATTATGTTTCTACAATATTTAGTAGTAGCTAGTAGTTTGTGCACATTTGACAGGATTTTAGAAAAACTAAAAAATAATAATAATACAAGACGTAGTCAGCTAGACGATGAACTATCAATATTATTAATTAAGTTATTATATGATTCAGTCACACATTTAGGAATAATTGTTAGTTCTGTTTGTTCATTCAGGGTTAGCATCATCTGAGGTCCTCTGATGGTCGGCATCATCTCTTCTCAGGTGTTCTGGATCCAGACTGGAGCTTGTGTAAATCCTAGTTACCACGGGATGTGAATCCCGTGGCAAAACATAGAACACATAGAAACAAAATACAGACATCATTAGCATAGCTGCTGATCCAACAAAGTAAAATTAGTTTAACCCAAGCTAATGAATAAAAATGCACCTTTGATCAGATGCAACTACACTCACAATTAAAAAGATACATTATTCGAATGCTTGGCGAAAGAGATGTGTTTTTAATCTAGATTTAAACAAAGAGAGTGTGTCTGAACCCCGAACATTATCAGGAAGGCTATTCCAGAGTTTGGGAGCCAAATGTGAGAAGGCTCTACCTCCTTTAGTGGACTTTGCTATCCTAGGAACTACCAAAAGTCCAGCGTTTTGTGACCTTAGGGTGCGTGATGGGTTGTAACGTGGTAGAAGGCTAGTTAGGTACGCTGGAGCTAAACCATTTAGGGCCTTATAAGTAAGTAATGATAATTTGTAACTGATGCGGAACTTAATAGGTAGCCAGTGCAGAGACTGTAAAATTGGGGTAATATGATCATATTTTCTTGACCTCGTAAGGACTCTCGCTGCTGCATTTTGGACGACCTGTAGCTTGTTTATTGAAGAAGCAGGACAACCACCTAGAAGTGCATTACAATAGTCCAGTCTAGAGGTCATGAATGCATGAACTAGCTTTTCTGCATCAGAAACAGATAACATGTTTCGTAGCTTGGCAATGTTTCTAAGATGGAAGAATGCAATTTTTGTAACATTGGAAATATGATTTTCAAAAGACAAATTGCTGTCTAATATAACACCCAGATTTCTGACTGTAGAGGAAGTAACAGTACATCCGTCTAGTTGCAGATTGTAATCTACAAGATTCTGTGTAGTGTTTTTTGGTCCAATAATTAATATCTCCGTCTTATCCGAATTTAATTGGAGAAAATTCTTTGTCATCCAATCTTTTACATTTTTAACACAATCTGTTAGCTTAGATAATTGGGAAGTTTCATCTGGTCTCGTTGATATATATAGCTGAGTATCATCAGCATAACAGTGGAAGCTAATTCCGTATTTTCTAATAATATTACCAAGGGGCAACATGTATATTGAAAATAGAAGGGGACCTAGGACGGATCCTTGTGGCACTCCATATTTTACTGATGATAAATGAGATGACTCCCCATTTAAGTAAACAAAATGGTAGCGATCGGACAGGTAGGATCTAAACCATCTTAGAGCCTGCCCTTGAATACCTGTATAGTTTTGTAATCGATCTATGAGTATGTCATGATCTATGGTGTCGAACGCAGCACTAAGATCAAGTAAGACTAGAAATGAGATGCAGCCTTGGTCTGACGCAAGGAGCAGGTCATTTGTAATTTTAACAAGTGCAGTTTCTGTGCTATGGTGGGGCCTAAAACCTGACTGAAATTCTTCATACAGATCATTTTTATGCAGGAAGGTGCTCAATTGAGCAGACACAACTTTTTCTAAAATTTTAGACATAAATGGAAGATTTGAAATAGGCCTATAATTTGCCAGTACACTAGGATCTAGTTTTGGTTTCTTAATAAGAGGCTTGATAACCGCCAGCTTGAATGGTTTTGGGACGTGTCCTAAAGATAACGACGAGTTTATGATATTGAGAAGCGGTTCTTCGGCTACAGGTAACAGCTCTTTCAGTAATTTAGTGGGTACAGGATCTAATAAACATGTTGTTGGTTTAGATACAGTGATAAGTTTATTTAGCTCCTCCTGTCCTATGGTTGTAAAGCACTGCAGTTTATGTTTGGGTGCGATGGATGAAACTGAAGTGTTAGATGCTGTAGAATCTACATTCGCTATTGTATTTCTAATGTTATCTATTTTATCAGTGAAGAAATTCATAAAGTCATTACTATTTAACGTTGGTGGAATATTTGAATCAGGTGGCGTCTGGTAATTTGTTAACTTAGCCACTGTGTTAAATAAAAACCTTGGATTGTTTTGGTTATTTTCTATGAGTTTGTGTATATGCTCTGCCCTAGCAGTTTTTAGAGCCTGTCTATAGCTGGACATACTGTTTTTCCATGCAATTCTAAAAACTTCTAAGTTAGTTTTTCTCCATTTGCGTTCAAGACTACGAGTTACTTTCTTGAGAGAGTGAGTATTACTGTTATACCATGGTACAGTACGTTTTTCTCTAACTTTTTTCAATTTGATTGGGGCAACAGCTTCTAATGTATTAGAGAAAATAGTGCCCATGTTGTCAGTAATTTTGTCTAATTCATGTGTATTTTTGGGTACAGATAGCAGTTGAGATAGATCAGGCAGGTTATTTGCGAATCTGTCTTTGGTGGCTGGAACAATAGTTCTGCCCAGACGGTATCGCTGCGACATATAGTTAATATCAGTTATACGCAGCATGCACGATACGAGGAAATGGTCTGTAATATCATCACTTTGAGGTACAACATCTATAGCAGTAAGATCGATGCCATGCGATATAATTAAATCTAGTGTATGATTAAAACGATGAGTGGGCCCGGTGACATTTTGCTTGACTCCAAAGGAGTTTATTAGGTCAGTAAACGCAAGTCCTAATGTATCATTTGTATTATCAACGTGAATATTAAAATCTCCCATGATTAGCGCCTTATCAACTGTAACTAGAAGGTCTGAGAGGAAATCTGCAAATTCTTTTAGGAATTCTGTATACGGCCCTGGTGGTCTATACACAGTAGCCAGAGCAAGAGATACATTAGATTTCTTTTGCATGTCTGACAGAGTAACATTTAGCATTAGTATTTCAAAAGAGTTAAACCTGTATCCTGTTTTCTGGGTAACATTGAGAATATGACTATATATTGTTGACCAGTCTGACGGGGCTCATGCTTATAACAGTAGTTTGGTGGAGTAGACTCATTTAGACCAAAATAATCATTTGGTTTTAGCCAGGTTTCAGTCAAGCAGAGTAAATCAAAACTATTATCTGTGATCATTTCATTTACAATAACTGCTTTTGGTGTGAGTGATCTAATATTTATGAGCCCAAACTTTAAAAATTGTTTTTGTTCATTTACTTTACATTTTTCTGGTTTAATTACGATAAGATTTTTTCTAGATCCTACATTATATTTATATTTATATTTTGACCTCACTATTCTGGGAACAGACACAGTCTTAATAGGTTTTACAGCACAAGTACTTTTATCATTTAAGCGGGTGGAACAAAACTCATCATAATGGTTATTTGAGAATTGACTTACTAGTCACATGGAGCGAAGTGTCCTGGAGATGTTGTCAGAGAGAAGCTCCGCGCCGACTCGACTGGGGTGTAATCCATCAGCGCGAAACAGTCTAGGACGCTCCCAGAAAAGATTCCAGTTATTAACAAATAGCAGTTTCTTTTAGACTAAGATCTATTGTTCTCTCAAGAATGACTGACAGGTTCTTTGGGGAACCAACGGTTGTTTATTCCAGGGATGTAGCACACTCATGATCTGAGGAATCCTTCAGGAGAGAATCAAACACATTTCTTTTCATTAACTGGCTGGGGTTTCCTCGGCATGGCATCATCATCATCCATGGCATGTGTTGTTTACAGCAGAATGCAGCCAGTACATATATTAAGCTGGACTGAAGTGCTCCTCCATACACTGCTGCGTTTGGCCTGATTTATCTGCATCAAACCACGGCTGTAACCTGCGGATTCAGCATCTGTGAGCGAGCAACACGAGGAGGGAGGCGGGAGAGAGAGAATAAAGCCTGTTTCCCGAGGAAACTCCTCCTAATGTAAGACAGAAGGAGCTCGAGGACGCAGCGGTGAGTCTCAGCTTTACATTTCTTCTGGACTTCTCCAGTGTTTGTGTGAGATCTTCAGTCCGACAGCAGTGTGGCTGCACGAGTCAGGAGAGGGTTTTCATCTCATCTGTTTGGACAGAGATATAGAAGTGTGTGAGGGTTGTTTGATGAGATTGATAACTTGTGTGAGGACGTGGCTCTTGCTCTCTCTCGCTCTCTTTCTCTCTCATCTGGTTTTCATAAGAACAGCTGCTGGTCTCAATGAATCATTCACGTTTACAGACTGCTCTTTAAAAGAAATGTTACAGACTGCAAAGAATAAAGTGTTGTGTAGAGAGAACGACAGAGATGATGCTAAAGACACTTCTAAGAGTGAATAATAATGTGTTGAAGTAACTCTGAAGAAGAGAAAGAAAGAAAGCAAGCAGCTCTTTTCCACGTGTGGTCGAGCCATGGATGATGAGATCCATAAATGTCATTTTTTATAACAGTTTTTAAGCTTGTTCTTGTTCTGGAGATTTCATCACTGACACACATTTAACCCCAGGCTCCTGCTGCATGATGGAAAACATCTCTCAGATGGTTTTTATATGACAGGGCGGTTTATATTTTAATAATGTTCAGACTGGCAGCATTTTGTGGATGTTAAGATCATTCTTTCTTGAGTTTATACACGGATCACACACAGCGCTGTGCATGTTCATGTGTCTATTGCCATGATCAGATCGGGTGTGAACAACTCAAACTGAATTAAGATCACGATCACTGGTATTGAACTAAACTGAATCAATATTGAACACGAAGAACAGATGACATGGCTGTCTTTAGCAGAACTGCTTATAGCTGAACTTCACACTTGATCTGAACTGAACTCACACTGTTTCACACCACAGTCTGAACGGTGTCCAGTTTCTGATCCGGTTCTTTTCCTGTTTGTCACTAGCTGTGTTTTCATGCAAATTTTGGGATATTGCTTAAAAAAACATTTTATGGAATTGCCAAGATATACATACAATCTTTAAATGTGCATAAAAAACTTGAGGCAGATACATTGTTGGATGGAACTAAAGCTTTATCTGCAATATTTTATTTGTAGAGCGCTTTTGACAGTTTTACAGAAAATGTAAGTTTCTTTTTTAAAGTTTCTATTATTGTTGTGTTTTACAAAAAGTCAAAGTCTGAGAATAAGCATATGGTTTTCCAGATTTGGTGTGCTTCTGCTGTTTGAGTGTCAGCTTCCAGAACGTGTGTGACAAGGAAATATTGTGTGTGTAAGCAGTTTTAGAGATTTACAGAGAGAGAGTGTTCTTCACTGTGCTCCTGGTGTGCAGGTGTCGTGATGTTGGCTGTGTTTCTGCTGCTGTTGGCCTCCGTGGCATCCGTCCCGTCTCCCTCCAGACCCACACCCAAATACTGCCGCAGGTGCTGCGATCACCTGGACCCGCCCCTGAGCCCCGCCCCTCAGCCTGCAGCCAATCACACGCCAGAGATCCGCACCATCATTAACATGACCATCCTCAAAGGTGACACTTCACACACTCTCTGCGCAGGCTTTGGGACTATTATTAAAGTAGATTCTATATAGTATGACTGTATTCCAGACAGTGTTGCTAACATGTTTACATTATTCAACCTAAATTTGTTACCTGCTGGAAAATAAAGAACCCTGATTTCATATTTGACTCTGGCGACCCAACAACACTCTACCAAAGTTTATTGTTCTCGGGCAGCATTAAAAATATATGAATAATATTATAGATTTGGATGTTTAGGGTGTCCATGTTTCATCTGTGTAATTTGACTAGATTCTACAGTGGCAGATGAGTTATTACTATAATACTGTAGCGTTTGATGGACACAGCCTGTCTGAGTCTATTCTGCTGTTGTAATTCTACACAGTTAATTATTTGGTTGAAGTTCCAGCGTTTGTTTTTTCATCGCTGTGTCCCAGATTAGTTCAGAACTGCAGCTCTAGAGGAACAAACGAAGAAGCAAAAAGAGAAAAACATGACTTCTGTTCTTCAGTAATGTTCACTCTTCACCCTCCGTGGTCAAATCCTTTACAGTTCAGAGAGATTCCTGGAACTGACCACAAGAGGCTTTCCATTGGACGCTGTGAGGTCATGTGACCACCGTTTATTTCCTTTGAGCTGTATAAGGGGTAATTTAGCTGTCGACGGACAGAAACCACTGCTCACTGGAAAGCATTTTAGTCTACAAATAAACTAAAAGACAAAATACAGACAAAACAGAAACTAGATTTTCACTTTCTGATGGAAATGTGAGTAGTGCTTCAGAGCAAAATGTGCACTTTCTAGAAAGTCATGCGTCCGGTCGTTCAGGAAACATGGGTTTGATGACATCACTGTAAGTGCTTGTGAACACTGACTAGCGCTAGTTACTGACACGTTACGTACAGAGTAAACCACTTCCTGTTTGACTTTTTGCTGGAACCAAAAATGGTTATTCTACTGCATCGCCGTGAAGAATTTTAAACACCTTTATTTTTAAGAAAAAAAAACCCCCAGAAGTTATATTTTTGGCAACTGTAAAGTGAGATGACTAATCGTTAGTCTGCCCTGATCTCTCTGAACACAGAGACAGGAGAGCTGAAGTGGCGTTACTTGATTAGAGTCTGATTACACGAGTCACACTACATGATGTGTCACCCCCATCACTGCTGATTGTTGACAGGGGATAAAGGAGAGCGAGGGGACCGAGGGACGCCTGGTAAAGCCGGAGTGGACGGACCCCCTGGACTCAGAGGAGAGACGGGGCCCAAAGGCAGTAAAGGAGACACCGGGGTCCCCGGAGACCCCTGCAAGGTCCAGCAGTCGTCCTTCTCCGTGGGCCGACGCAAAGCTCTGCACAGCGCTGATCACTACCAGGCTCTGGTCTTCGACACGGTCTTCGTCAACCTGGGCGAACACTTCAACATGTTCAAGGGGAAGTTCTACTGCTCCGTCCCGGGAGTCTATTTCTTCAACGTGAACATTCACACCTGGAACTTCAAGGAGACGTACCTGCACCTGATGCACAACGAGCGTCCGCAGGTGATCCTGTACACGCAGCCCAGCGAGCGCTCCATCATGCAGAGCCAGAGCGTCATGCTGTCGCTGGAGCTCAACGATGAGGTCTGGGTGCGGCTCTACAAGCGCCAGAGAGACAACGCCATCTACAGCGACGACGTGGACGTCTACATCACCTTCAACGGACACCTGGTGGCTCCTCGAGTCTAGGACGAGGAACCTGATGTGCACAGAGTGTGTGGAGGAGCAGACACACTGCACAAAAAACCTGATCTTAGTAATTTTTTGTTTCTAGTCAAATTTTTTTTTCAAATCTTCAATTAGATTTTCCCTTACCCCACACTCTTAAAAGGTTCTTCACAGGAATGCAACAGAAGAACCATTTCTTGGTTCCACAAAGAAGCATTCAGTCAAAGGTTCCAAAAGAACCTTCTTTTGCCACAAACAAACCTTTGTGAAACAGAGAGGTTCTGCAGATGTTAAAGGTTCTTGATGGAACCATTTAGACAAAACGGTTCTTCTGTGTCTTCACTGTGAAGCACCTTTATTTTTAAGAGTTTACCAGCAGATCATTTTACTAATTTTAAGCAAAATGCCATTTAGTCCCCCCAAATAAATGAGGCTAAATATCTTATGTTGTTTAACCAAGTAAATGCATTTTAATTTAAGTTTT
>NC_039248.1:1594968-1599968 GCF_003368295.1 Carassius auratus | reverse complement strand
TAGACTGGTTTGATTAGTGGAACAGAAACTCATACAGTGCGTCAATAATAGTGACAGACATGACAGAATTACCTTTGTCTTACAATATGACGATCGTATACAAGATTACACTTTATGATGAGAAGAAATGTTAACTTCAGCCAAAAATATAACGAAAAAAATAATAATCTTCAATATAAAGCGGAACACACTGAATAAGTTATGCTTAAAGAATCATGAAATGCAGTGCAGATATGAAGGGTTTGACTTCACAGGAGATCGTGGCGTTCACTGTTATTTCCTGAAGCTTGGCGTGTGTTTGTGAAGCCCTGAGTGTTTGACACTCTCACATCTTCACATCTTCACATCTTCATCATCACACACAGATGAAGCTGATGACAGCGGCTTACACATGTTATAGATGAGCACATGTTTAATATCCAGGTGTTGTGAAAGTGTGCCGCCTCATGATTAACGCCATCATTTGCTTTGAATTGTGGTGACACACACCTGCTCTTTCATTCGATCTCTCATTCTGTAAAAAACCTTGTACTTTACATAAGCATTCGCATTGATCCGTTTATCACAAAACAAACGCGAGATAAAGCTTCCTGATAAAAGAGAGGACATCGTTCACAGGTGAGGCACGAGACAAACGCCAGATAAAGACCAGAAGCAAGCTTTACACACGCATGTGGAGGGAAACGTGCCGGAGAACCATTTTAAAACCCATTTTGTTTTCATTTGTTATGCATCTCCTACAAGTTTATCATACTAGAAACTCTCAAGTCTTTCAGTGTGTGATCTTCAGTACTTTAGTGATGGCCACTTTTGTTTAAAACTAAATTAAAACTCACACTCATCTGCATAGATTATGAATGCCACGCCCACATCCCATAGAACAACCAATCAACAGCAAGTTCTGCTCCACAGATAATTTGTACTCTTGTATACATGTCAAAATATGGAAGAAACGGCTGAAATGCTCAAATCACAAGAACATGTGTGTTTGCATGCTAGCATAAAGTGTTTCTGGCCATGAGTGACTTTTAGCATCATGTTTATGAGTAATACAGACGGGTGGAGGAGAGGCAGAGAGGAACTTTTCACTTCTCTGACAGACCGAGCTTCCCTTTTCTACACAGAAACCGGAGAGGAATAAATAAGATAAATAATGTAAACAACAACAACATTTACAACAGCAAACAACACAAACATAAATGACAGTAAGTCCAAAACAGAGAGAGAGAGAGAGAGAGAGAGAGAGAGTCTGTGAGCTCCTGATCTGAACAATCATTCAGTTCAACACAGAATCTCCTCTGACACACAGGTCCAAGTTCTTCTGAACTAAACGTGGCACGGCGGTCACGGATGGACGGATCTCGTCCTGCAGATGTGAACTCAGATATGAGTTCATGGGGTCATTCATAAGCCGTTAACACAGACCTGTAGGCTGCTTGATATGCAGATGCGAACTGATTGTGATTCAGTAAGAATGAAACGAACTCCAATGCAGTCGTCTCACCAGAGGTCACTGGAATAAAAGCTCAACTCTCCGACCCCGTTCCCAGATTTGGGGAACTCTGAGATGTCACTCGATCTCTGGTTTACTGTGCACATGACGATCACAATCTGAGACCCTGACGGATGATAGACGTTTGTGCGGAGATCTGTGGTGTCTCCAGACATCTTTAATCTGTTGATAATGTGCTGCTGTTGGGACACAGATATGTGTAGTGTCACGGACCAATCACCTTTTAGTCATATGTAATATGTAATATATCACCAGGGCAGTATTTTAATTCCCCCCACATATTTTCTATATCTGGAGACCTGTTTTTAGCAGCATGTCTGATAGCGAGATAATGTTCACTTCAGAAGTGATTGCATGTTTGTGAGTTTTGCTGATCACTGTCCTTGTATTTCTGGAATAAAAGTGTGAGAATAAATGTCAGAATATTAATGGCGAATCATTCACAATAAGACAGGAACATGAATTTAACGAGTCAGTGTATATTTCGTGTCGACGAACAGCGGCAGAGGAATTATCCTGTAACAATCCCTGGCCGATCATCAACTCTTCAGATCTGTGTAAATGTAATTCCCCACAGATCTCCAAACACGATCCGATGGCTTCACCGCTCGGAGAACAGGGAATTTCCAGAACTGTATTTCATGAGAAACTGTTTCCTGCTCTGACTTCAGATTAACACAGGAGAGAGCCAAGACCACCGAACCCTGCATGGATCTGTCCCAAACACAGAGACGCATCGCTGCATGTTCCTGAACTGACAACTACAGATACACACTGGACTCATCTGTTTATATCACTGCTATTCTATACTGAATGCATTGCATTTATAATCAACAAGTCTTTGTCCGCCATCATGGATTATGTTTTCTTTTTAGGTAGATTGTCGCAGTGCGTTTTCAGATCACGCATTCTCAATAAAAAGAATGCTAATGTTAAATCTGGCCAAAAGAAGGAATCTTAGAAGGCAGCAGATGATTTGAAACAACCTTAACCTTGCAGACTTAAAGTGTTGCCTACGTAGGCATCTCACTAGTTAGGAACAGAGCCTCTGACCTATTTTTATCAGGCGTCTCTCTATTCTTGTGCACAACATGGGTGGTGTTCCCAGACTCAATATCTGACTTGAAAACAGCTCTTTTCCCAGCTTTAGGATGTTTTCCACAAGGATTTCTCAAACAGGAAGCTCATTTGTGTTGTCCAAGCGGACCTCTCTCACATATCAGCTCCATCAGATCCCAGCAGAGCTCAAACAAAGCCCCGTTTCTCTCTCTCTCTCTCTCTCTCTCATACACAAACTCATTCAGAACAGCTCACGATGATACACAAAGATATTTTTCTGACCGAGGAAAAAGACGTTTGACTTTTTTGGAATTTACAAGCAGTCAACAAACCCAAAAATGTGGCATTTGTGCAATGAGTTTTCATATTTTGATTCTGAAGTGCAAGCAATAAAGTCTGTGCACCAATAAAATTCAGTCTGATCACACACACACACACACACACACAGTCTCTCTGTCACACCCACACAGTCTTGTACAGTGAACGCAGAGTCTCTCAAAGAACACTGGAAATAATTCATATAAACATCGACCGAAACAGAGCGGTTTGCTGTAGGTCTCTGCAAGGCCTGTGTTCACATTTTGGACGGTGATGGATGTTGGGACAAAAGAGAGAGGAGAAAGAGAGGAACAGGACAGCGTTCTCTCTCTCCCTCTCTGTTCCCTTTCCTTGCTGTCGAACCATCTTTATCCCTAATTCTGCTCTACGCTCCTCCTGGGTTGGACGGCTTGGCGTAAGGGTTCTCCAACAAGTAGCGGTAGTGTTTGTAATTATCCAACATGTATTTGGGGGCGTACATGTGCTCCTTAGGGTCCGAGGGTGGGTACTCTTGCACAGAGCCGTCAAACCAGCCCCCCGTTCGGATCAGCTCCTTTATGTAGTTGAGATCACGTTTGTCTTCGTAGTCACCCCAGCGAGGAAAGTCCCCGTTCTGGGCCGAAATGAGTTTAAAGTGAATTCCCTCTGGTGTGAAACACCAGGAGCAGTGCCAGCCTGCGAAATGGAACGGACTTCCGACCGACCACTGCACCAAGATGTGTCCGGTGTCATTCTCGTACTTCCGGAATCCTGGCATGGTGTAGTACTCCCGCCTCCGGAGCCGAATCCCATCGTTATCGTAGACGTCTCTCAGCATCCCGACGGTGCATCCGGACACCACCTCGAGGGAGCCCAGCTGCTTCCAGAAGAATCCATACAGGGACTTCCGCATGTGGATGGCAAAAGGCTCCGTCCAGCCATCGAAAAGCTTAAGGAAAAGGACTCCCTCCTGAGCTGGAATTTCATCTGCATCATTGATGAGAAAAACATCGTCGGACCGTAAGCCTGCGATCCTCGCAATGCCGTCGCGAGTCAGGAACGTGCGCAGGTAGTCGTCGGCGATCCATCCATCCTGTCGGCCGCCGTCTGGGAAATGGTCCAGGAAGACGTAGAGGATCTTGTGGCGCACGTAATCATACGTTCCGTTGAGCATCAGGTGCAGGAACCTCAGCGGACGCCTCTCCCCGTATGCTGTGAAGTTGGACTCGCACACGAGGAAGATGTCCACGGCCCGGATGAGCTCACGGAAGCGCACGTGCAACAAGTCAAACTCGTGGTTCACGTTGATGGCGTTTATGACACGTCGAGGCGTCTCACGGGGGGTCAGTCTCTCTTTCGTGGGCAGATTGGAGTGGTACACCATAGTGGGCACTCCACAGTAAGGACCGTGCCACCCCGACCGACAGACGCACTTCACCAGCCGCTTGCCCCGCTTGGGTTTCCCTTGAGAGGCTCCGGACTCCTCCATTGATTTCGCTGGAGGCTTTGACTCGTCAGGCTTCTGCAGTATTCTCCGCTGGCCGATTCCAGCTACACTGGGTCTCGCTCTCACCGTCTCGTCTTTAGGCGGTGCCACCTCCGTCCCCTGACGGAAGCACAGAGCGCCTGCTTTGGTGCGGACAAAATAAGGAGTGCGGTCTTCCTGGAGGACGTGCGTGCGGCGGTGCAGGTCGCCCAGGGATTCCAGCGGGTCTGGAGTCCAGGCATGACGCGACTGAAGCTTGTTCACCACTGCGTCTCTCTGCGGGGCAGGTTTCTGGTTGGTTGAGGCGATCAAACCTCCCTTATGGACCTGATTAAAGAAGAACAAGTCCCATGAGAAGACAGCAGAATCTGGACACAAGTTTCACTGACTCTTAGGGTGATGATACACAGGGCAACTTTGTGAGCAATGCTGCCGGGAACATTAACATCAACCGGCAACCAGGCGAGACACAAGGCCAACAAACAATCTAAAACAACCCTTTCTACCCATTCTCAACGGGATAGTGCCCAAGCAACAGTGCTCAAAATAGTTGTCGTGAGTATCATCAGCCTTAGGGCTAATCGAATGACAGAAATCATTAAAGCAATAAGCCCTAAAGAAGCTTTGGTTTACAGTGATTAATAA